>NW_006408539.1:24768661-24791528 GCF_000296735.1 Chrysochloris asiatica
GGCCACATCATGCTCCTGAGGAGTGGCTGGTGGGTTTAAACAACTGATCTCACCATTAGCAACCCAGTGCTTCACCTGAGTACCTCCATCGTCTTCTGTCTATTATGGTATCATCAAAACTGTTAAGCTATTCTTGTGTTTTTTAAGTGCCATTGAGTCGATTCCAACTCATAGCTACCCTGTATAGGGGTGCCAAGGCTGTACATCTTTCAGGGATCAGAAAGCCTCTCCTATTTCCTGTGGAGTGTTTGGTGGACTTGAACCACTCGTCTTGTGGTTCACAGTTCAGTGTGTATCCTACAGTGCCACTTGGTTCCCACACTGAGGGTTAGAAGAGCGTCTTCATAAAACAAAGTAAGCGCAACGTTGCAAAAGGGAACTGAGTCAACTTGTTCGCATGTGTGGACGGACACATATCTGTGTGGAACATTGTGGGTATGTGCAACAGTATACATGTGCAGGGATGGAGATCGTCACACGAGATGCCACGTTGGACATTTCACATTGTGAATGATTTTATAGCCATTTCATTTAATATCCATGTATGAGGTGGTGGCGGTTGCTAACTGTCAGAGCTGACTCTGACTCTTGCTGACCTGACCTATAACAGAATGAAATGTTGCCTGGTCCAGCCATCTTCATGATTGTTGGCATGTTTGAGTTCACTGTTGAGGCTGTTGTGTCAGTGTTTCCCTGGTTGAGTAGAAAAGACTTCTGACGTGATCAGCACTAGACCGCAAACCACAAGGTCGGCAGTTCAAACCCACCAACTGCTCTTTGGAAACCCTATACAGGAGTCAGGACCTATGAGTTGGAACAGACTAGATGGAACATAACAACAACAATAACATGAGTAGAGCCAGCCAGCTAGCATTTACTTTTTATTTAGGTTGGTAAAAATGATTTAGATTTCACTATTTTTTATTTTGTACAGTGAAAGCAAATGTCTTGAGGTCTGTTTCATAGCAAAGCTATCTGGATGATGGCCAATATGACAAATGATTACACATCACAACTGTGTTAGAACTAGGGTGAAGATATACCCTAGAATATAGGCCATGGAGGGTAGGGTTCTGTTAGTTTTGCTCATGGTTTCACCATTCCATGGTTCCATCCAACCTACAAAAGGCTCTGTCCCATAGAAAGTTCTCCAATGTTTGTTGACTCAGTGAATTATATATACTGGAAACAAACATTGCCTTGCTCATTGTGTATTTGGTATAGGTTACATTTTATGTTTGTTTTATTGCTAGGAATAATGCATTCCTTCTAGATTTGTTCTTTTTTTTATCTTTTTTTTAAGTTTTTATTGTGGATTGAGTAAAAGTTTACAGGGCAGATCATCAGTTTTACATTCAATAAATCATACACCTTGTTTCATTACAATGATTATAATCCCCTCCGTGTATCATCAGTTACCAGTGTTTCTCTCTATTCACTTTAGCTTTTTAAACACTCAGGCATACATAATAATTTACACCACCAAAGGGCACATTCTGCAAGTCTGCCTCCTGGTCGTCATCTCTTAGTCCCTCACTTCCCATGAGTCTAGAGTCCTCAGCTGCTCCCTCTCTCCATGTCCCCATCTCTGACTCCATCTCTGGTGTTGCTGCTTCTCTGGATAAGGTCTCTCATTCTGATTGTGCGCTTCTCCCTTGATGGTTCTAGGGTCCTTTGTTTCTGAACTGTAAGATTAACTATTCTCTGTTTCTGTTAAAAAACTTCTACCTTTACAATTGTGAGAGTTGTAATTAGTCATGATAACAATTACTCATTATTGAATCATAAGAATCTCATCCCCATCTCTTTTAGCCAGACCCATCTAGACAAGATGAAAACTATTCAGTGGGAACTCATTCTTTCCCCACACACTATTAAACTAAGCTTCCCCTTGAAACCTTGTAAGCCAGTCACTTCGTGCCTTTATCACCCCCTCATTTTAGGTAACCAATGTCTAAGTTGCCCATCCCTATCCATATCAGCTCGATGCTTTCACTCTCAGCTCTAGACCTCTGTGGCTATGTCCTTGTCCATGGGCTCAGGTGTCTCCAGGTCTCACCATATTTTGGACCAACCAGTCCTTCTTCTAAGTCTTTTTTCTAAGTAGGACCAACCAGTCCTACTTCTGGTAGTGTAGTGGTTACGAATTGGACTGCGAACCGCCAGGTCAGCAGTTCGAAACTAACAGCTGCTCCGTGGGAGAAAGATGAGGCTTTCTGCTCCCGTAAAGATTTACAGCCTCAGAAACCCTGTTCAGGGTCACTATGGGTCAGAACCGACTCAATGGCACTTAACAACAACAACAGCCCCTCTTCTTCTCTTTCTCATCTCCAGGTCCACAGGAGTCTGTGGAACATGGTTGAACTCAGCCCATTTCTTCATTGCTGCCTTTCCCCCTCTTCCATTCACCAGTAGACCAACACGGGCATCAGCAAGCTTACATGTCTGTTCATGTGTTCATTTTCAGTTTCAGTCTTAAAGGGGGTTTGGATTTATTCTTAAAAAGCAGAATCATAAGACCTTTAAGACTAATGAGGGGAAGACTGTTATATTTATTATTTATTTTTTATATTTATTATTTAGTATATATTTAAAATCTAAAGAGTTTGCATTGTCTTGAAATATTTCTTAAGTATTTGAGAAAAGTGATGTTATTTTTTCTTTCCTGCAAAACACAGACTCCCAATGAAGCAAAAACAACTATAAAAGCACAACACAAACAAAAGAGACAAGCTGGGAGTGAAAAAGAGCTTAGTTAGTAATCCTGAGCAATTAAAGAGCTAATGCTTCTTGGTACCCAAATTACTCCCTGCTTGTGGCATGTTGCTGAGGGAGGACAATCAACACTCTCCAGTCCCTCTAGCTACTGTTTTACACAATGCAGCAGGGATGCCTCCAGAGGACAGAGAGCAAGAGCACTTATTTAGGTTTCTCAGGTGTTGTTGTTAAATGCAGTTGTGTTGTTTCTGATTCACAGTGCCACTGTATACGGTTTCCAAGGAGCGGCTGGTGAGTTTGAACTGCCAAACTTGTGGTTCAAACTGACCTTGCTGTCCAGTGTTTTACCCTAGAGCTCCAAACCCAGCTCCTAACCTGGTCTGCTTCTTTCCCTAGGTAAGGCCCATTTGCTGGATTTAACATCATCAAGCCCATACACCCTACCTTCCCTGCTCCCTATACACAAATGCAACTTTAAACTATAATGATGATGATAATATGAAAATGATATGACAATGCTATAATGATGATATGATAATAATGATATGATGTGATGATGGTGAGAATAATCTGATGATGATACGAGGATGATGAAGATGACACGTTAATGGTATGATGAGGATGGTATGAGGATGAGGATAATAATATGATAGTGGTGGTGATATGATGATATGTTGATATAATAATGGTGATTTGATGAGATGATGGTACGAGGATGAGGATGGGATGAGGATGAGGATGAGGATGATGATCTGATGACATGATGATGATGTGAGGATGATGGCATGAGGATGATGATGATAATAGCAGAGCAAACATTTCTGTGGATGTCATCATCGCTTTACAGATTTGAACGTAATGACAATCTTGGGAATAAGGATGGTGGAAGGAGCTGTCATTAGTCCCATTTTGCAGATGAGGAAAACAGAGACACAGAGGGGTTAAGAGATCTGCCCAGATCATTGCATCTAGTCGGCTGCAGAGATGGGATTTGGGTTTGGCTTCTGCCTCTGTCATCATGTGGGAACCCTGTTCTCTCTCTTCTCTGATGGTGGGCTATAGGCCCTTGTGCTTCTCAGTGCCCTGGGAACTATTTCTTCAAGTGTTTCCTTTCCCTGATAGATTGTCTCACCATCTCCATCATTTACTTGCTTTCTCATTCCTACAGTGGTCCTATTTTTTTTTAAACACCTGTATCTGGTTTTTCAGATGTCAGGAAATAAAAAGAGCAACTAAGGAGCTCTGGTAGCGTAGTGGTTACGAATCGGGCTGCGAACCTTAAGGTCAGTGGTTCGAAACTACCAGCTGCTCCGCGGGAGAAAGATCAGGCTTTCTACTCCCGTAAAGATTTACACCCTCGGAAACCCTGTACAGGGTCGCTATGGGTCGAAACTGACTCGACGGCACTTAACAACAACAACAACAACAACAGGTTGGGGAGGAGCCGTGGTGGTACAGTGGTTAAAGGCTTAGCTGCTATCTAAAGGTTGGTAGCTGAAATCTACCAGCTGCTAAGTTGGGAAGATCAGATAGTGTACTCCCATAAAGATTCCAGCCTTGGAACCCTATAGGACTGCTGGGAGTCAAAATGGACTCTATGGCAATGAAGATTTGGTTTTAATGTGTTTGGACATATAATGACTTAGTCCTTCCCGCCACAGAATCTACAATAGGAGATTTTCCAACTGATACCTGCATCCAAAGGAGGGGCCCTAATGATGAACATTGAGGCATCAGGGTAGGGCAGTTGATCACGTGTAATTTTGATCATTTAGAATCACCCTGGACTAAGCAACAAGACTCAGTGTGCAAGATCCAAGTAATTCCCTTAATCTAGAGACTTTTAGAGTCTGTGTTCTCTTAGCTGTGGATGCTCAATGCTTTGGTGGGCACATTTTCAGGTCTCTCATTAACATGAAGTTTCTGATTATTTTTAGTTTGAAAATCAAAGAGGAACATAGTTACTCTTACCTAGTAATGTGTGACAAATATCTTAATCTTTCTGTTTGAAAAAAAACAAGTCTCTGTTTTCACTGAATTGAGAGTTAGGAACTCAATTTATCTGTTAGTTGGATACTGTGAAAATAAATTCTACGTATTAAAAAAAGGGGAAGTGTTTTCTAAGGTGTAACACACTGATGTTGTTGTGTACCACCAAATTGGTTTGATTCACAGTGGCCCTGTATAGAGTTTCTGAGAGCAACCAGTGAGTTTGAACTGCTAATTTTGCAGTTACTAGTCCAGTGCTTAGCCTATAGAGCCACACCAGTGCTCATACAATGCCATAGATATGGTAAACCATAGAATGTTCTGTAATTATGCCAACATAATCAGTATTGTTCCTAGGAACAACAGGATGCTTCCTGGCAAGTTCTCAGATTTGAAAGCAATACAAAACTTCTTATCTCCTAGATGGTGGGGGAGATACCCAGTGGTCGATTGGACTATCCCTGTCCTGTTTCTTCTGGGCTTATGCAATCTTCCAGTGACTGAGCCAACACAGAATATTATAACAAAAAAACACCATGATCATGGTACCCCTGTATGAATTTTTAATCTGCTTGGATAAAATAGTACTCTATCTTAAAGGCTACTGTAAGGAAAATGTCAAAATAAATTAAAATTCTGATCCGATCAAGCATGTGGTTTTAATCAGCTACTCCCACTCTCTTGTGACAATAAAGGAATGCTTACTGACTGGAAACTGCTCTCTATTATACTGCCTGACCTTTTGAAGGCTAGGCTATAATAATATGTTAAATTACGAAAACTGCGATCCTAAGGAGAAATTATGGATTTTTGCATGGATACATTGGAGCTGTAATTGATTGTCTAACACGGAAGCCATGCTATGTGAATTATTCGGCGCAGTGCTAATATTGGCTAATTTAGAATGTAATTATAATCAGCATGGATCCTTTCAACTGCACTTATGAACTTAGCCACAACAGGGAAAGCTCACACATACTCCCCACGGTGCAGAATTCACTCGGTCCTGTGGAAGACCTAGGGTCCAAGTTCTTAATTATATTCGGCTGGAGTTCTTTTTAATTTTAGCTTACTAAAAAGAGACAGCTTTTGATATGACAGAGGTGATGCTCACAGTGTAAAGGAAGAACATTAAACAGAGCAGATGACACTTCTCACTGAGGTGAGCTTTAACATTTAAAATGAAGAGAAGGCTAGACTTTGCATTCAAAACTTGATCAGTCCAAATGATAAATGGAAAACAGTTAAAAATCCCATCTTGAAATGATAACCTTTTCATGGATAGCATGTAGACTATACGCACTAAGTTATGTAGACTTTACTGTTATTGTTGTTAAGTGCCATTGAGTCTGTTTTGACACATAGCAACCTCATATAGGGTTTCCAAGGAGCAGCTGGTGAGCTTGAACCACTGACCTGGTGGTTCAAATCTACTTTGCAATCCAGTGCTTTAACTCACAGGGCCTCACCAGGATTCCATAGACTTTGTAGTCTCCAGGAATTTATGTATTTATTGCAAGTCCTATGTAAACAAGACCCAAACTTCCTACCCCAAGTTGCAGGAAGTGAAAGTCGTTAGTTTTCTTGTCTTCCCCAAAGAAGACAAGGAAACTGTCAGTGTTTCTTTTAATGACAATAACTAAACAAGAAAACCATCTTGATTTGGTCAAGATATTTTCTACACTCCTCTTAATATTCAGAAATATCTGCTATTCTGAAATGAGTATGTGTAATGATATTTTCTACACAACTCTTAATATTCAGAAGTGTCTACTATCCTGAAACATGCATGTGTTTTATTTTCTGGCAAATTAATGTAAGACCTAGAAATGCTTAATGCTTTTCTAAAACAAACAAACAAACAAACAAACAAACAAACAAACAATTTGCAAACAGCTGTTTGCTTGAGTATAATTGGGTTCACATACAAAATGATGAGTAGAAGAGAATGCAGTATTCTATCCTTTCGAGATTTGTGTTGCATAGATGTTAGGATTTACAACATATATTTTTTGGGGGGATGTAATTAAATCTATGACTATTGGCTTATTAAGACCAGCAAACAATGCTATTACATGAATGCAATAATCTTTCTGTCTTCTTCAGTTGCCTACCTTGGGCCTATTGAATGGGCATGATGCTTGTATTTACTATGATATTTTCATTGATTAGATGTCAGCAGATTGCTAAAAGTGCAGTTATTAAACATTCATATGGTAGTCCTGGTGGGGTGCTATATGATAAGCACTGGATTACAAGGTTGGGTGAACCACGGATTGATGGCTCAAACCTACCAGTCATTCCTCGAAACCCTATATAGTAGGGTCATTATGGGTCAGAACTGACTCAATGGCACTTAATAATAACAGCAACAAGATGGTAGTTAGGAAAAAAAACTGGCCCAACTGCCACGCAATTATTTCCAAGTTGCATAGTTCACAACTATCCATCAATCTGTCCTTAGGGCACAGGTGGGAGGCTGAGGATAGAAATATCTTGAGAATTCTCAGAGACTCTGTGCATATGTGATCACAACAACTTCTGAATACTGAATGTCAAAGTCTCACAAAGAATGTGAATAAATGGCACTGCACGGCACTGTATACTTTTATGTCACCATACTGATGTGTTTCAGTTCACAGAGGCAGTGTATGGACTCAGTCACCAGCCAGGTACTAGCCCCAGCCCTGGCCTCTACCAGCAGGATGACCTTGAGGAAGTGGCTTCATTTTTATTCTTCTCGGATTCCAATCCAGGAAATCGGAAAACGACTGCTTCAAACATGGCTGATCATTTACTGAATCGGAAACAGCTTTGGGTTTCTTTGTTGGTCCAGGCACAGATTCCCCATGAGCACAATGAAGTGTTCTGGAATACTCATACTTCACAATGTTCTCCATAGCTTGTCATGATCCACACAATCCAAAGGCTCTGCATAGTCAACAAAGCACAGGTAAACATCTTTCTGATATTCTCTGCTTTCAGCCAAGATCCATCCGACATCAGCAATGATATCCCTTGTTCCAGGTCCTCTTCTGAATCCAGCTTGAACCTCTGGAAGTTCTCTGTCAATGTATGCTTGCAGCCATTTCTGTATTATCTTTGGTAAAACTTTACTCGCATGGGATATCAAAGAGATTGTCTGATGATTTCCGCATTCCATTGGATCACCTCTCTTTGGAATGGGTACAAATATGGATCTCTTCCAATCAGTGAGCCAGATAGTTGTCTTCCAAATTTCTTGGCAGAGATGAGTGAGTGCCTCCTGTGCCGCCTCACTTTCTTGAAAGATTTCAATTTTGGTTCCATCAATTCCTGGCGCCTTGTTCTTTGCCAATTCTTTCAGTGCACCTTGGACTTCTTCCTTCAGTATCATTGGCTCTTGATTATATGCTACTCTTGAAATGGTTTGACATCAACCATTTCATTTTGGTACAGTGAATCTGTGTATTCCTTCCATCGTCTTTGGATGCTTTCTGCATCATTCAATAATTTGCCCAGAGAATCCTTCAATAACGAAAGTTGAGGCTTGAATTTTTTTCTTCAGTTCCCTCAGCTTGAGAAATGCTGAGCATGTTCTTCCCTTTTGGTTTTCTGACTCCAGTTCGTTGCACATTTCGTTGTAATATTTGACTTTGTCTTCTTGATATCTTAGGTATTAGTGGTGGAAGTGAGTCTGTATTAATTATTTGAAGAAATTATCCACATCTACTTTCTGTTTCTTAGAACAGTTGTTTCAGATGTCTTGAGCAGCCACGTGAGATACAAATACTCCTAAGCTGCCAAATGGGAGGGCACCTGCTGGTTTGTCAATGGCTAGTCCTAGCTGAACCCAGTTTGTAAACATCCCTCCCAAGGTCTGTGCACATGAACAAAACTGTCTTGGACCCTCTGCTCCAAGTGACCTATGTTATGACTACCATATGGAATGTAAGAATCACCCATCTGATTCCTAAAATGAGGCACAAAAAATGATTTTTGTTGTTTAAATGATCATTGTTGTGTAAGAGTTAATTATTAGGTAGCAGTAGGCAAGATTGATTTATGAAAAGTTACCTATATGAAAAACACACAAAGAAGTTTAAAAAACAGAAAATGATACTAAAACAGTCCTTAGTTTGATCCTTCTATTATCTTTACCAGGTCATTTTGCTTAGTATTACTGAATCTGAGACTATGGTACAAAGAGATCACATTTCAAAGGAGAGATCTGCTTGTTTTCTTCTCAGTCACACATTCCCGGTGCTATCAAATCCTGTGCTGCAAAACCTGATTAGCATTGTATATAATATCTATTTACTCTACAGGGATTTACAATGTGCAGTTGTTGTTAGTGGCCATCAAGTCGACACCCACTCCTGGTGATGCCATGTACAATGGAATGAATTTTTGCCGGGTCCTGCACAATCTTCATGGTCATCATTGGTATGTTGAGTCCCTTTTCCAGCACTATATTGGATAAAATGCTATTATGATTCACAGGGTTTTTATTGTCTCACTTTTGAAAGTAGATTCCCAGCCCTTTCTCTCTAGTCTGTTTTAATCTGACAGTGACCCTGAAACCTGTCCACCATGGATGGCTCTACAGGTTTTTGAATACAGGTGGTACAGCTTCCAGCATCGTAGCAACACACAAGCCACCACAGTATGACAAAGTGACAGATGGATAGTGGTGGTAGGCATGAATCGATTAAAAAATACAATAGACCATCAGGGTGTGGAGACAGAGGACATTCAGGCCAATGAACACGCACTCAACCCATTTATAAGTAAAAGCATTATTTGTAAGCAAAGTGAAAATTAATTGATTTGCATCTGCATCTGACAGATCTGTGACTATTTAGCAACTTAATTTTGTGGTGAGTGAAAGTTACAGTGCAAAGCTAAAGCTTATTCTTGTTTGAGGAATAAGAGGCTCGTTGTCCATGTGGCCTTTGAAGCCAACGGAAACGGAGCGCTGCAATGGTGAGTCTTGATTGTAGCTCTTGGGTGGGAGGAGCTGAACTTGCAGGGAGGGAGGAATATGCTGAAGAGCTAACAACCAAATCCAGAAACTGCCAACCCAATTCTGTGCTCTGAGAGCCTCAGGGAAGAGATGTTTTTGTTTATGAAGAGCTTGTGCTCTTTAAGGCAAAGTGTCTGCTCTTCAGAGGCATTGACTCTTCTAAAGCTTCTACATTATTAATAAAAATATATTGCAGTGTGACTCAATGCTTATAAAAATGTCTCAGTGAACAATTTTAGAGCTAGTCTTCATTCGACTGTAAGGTTCTTTATTATGTTTCTTTCTTTCTTTCTTTCGTATACTCCTGCCTGCTAATCTTTTGTCTATTTTTCAATTCTTCAGCATACTTGCCAGAGTGGCAGTGAGAAAAGAAGAGGAGACAGCACACAAAAAACCTCTTTCACTTCGTTTTTCTGGGAATGTGGGTTTAAAAGGGCATAATGCTGAAATTGACAATAACATCTGCCTATTTCTTTCATATTTCACTTATTCATACAGCCATGGTTGCTCGCTTGTGAAGAAAGGAGCTTCCTGGGCATTTACTTGGGGAACTAAGTTTTTAAACTCACTGAACTAAAGCCGAGAGACTTTGGGATGAAGTTTACTGGGGGAGTGGAATGTGTTTGGGGTATTTATTGTCAGAGCTTCAAATGAGCTTTGTAACATTGCCCCAGCAGGGCAGAGGCCAAGGAGCCATGTGACTGATAGACTGAGGACCAGAGAGAGGAGTGAATGTGTATATGACTGAGAAGAGGCTTCCCTGACCGAAGAACTGTATCCTGAACATTTCTGAACTTGAATTGTAATTTGTTAACATCCCTAATATACTCCATAAGGGTGAGTATTGTCTGAGTTCCATATTGTTTGAGTTCCATGTGGCGATTGAAACTGATTATCAAATCCAGAGAGAAGCAGAGAGGCCATGTGAGAGATGATTGGTGTCAGAATTGGTAAAGAAGGCTAGAGGGTGGAATTTTTTCTGAGATCCACCTGATCAGAATTTGCCTTGCGTTGATGTTGCGTTTGATTCTCCTCCCCCCTTGTGAAGTCAGAGTCCCCTTGCCATTTCCCTTTGATGTTGTGGATTTGTATTAAAGCACTCTTCATCAAAGCACAATGGAATATGTCTTATTCTTCTTTGTATAATTTGCAATTAACATAGCATCTGAATCATTGGTGTTGTTAGATGCTGTTGAGTCAGCACTAACTCTTAGTAACCTTGTCTATAGCAGTGAAACATTGTCCAGTCCTGTGCGATCTTTATGACCATTGGTAAGTTTGAGTGCATCTTTGTAGCCATTATGTTATTCCATCTGTGAAGAGTCTGTTTTGTTTTCATTGACCCTCTAGTTTGCCAATCACGATGTTCGTTACTTCCTAATGACACGCCCAAAGTAAGCAAGATGGAGTTTGCTATCCTTGCTTCTAAGAAGCGTTCTGGTTATATCTCATTTAAGACTGATTTGTTCCTTATTTTGGCAGTCCAGGGTGAACTAAATATTCTTCACCAACAGCACAGTTAGAACCCATCAATTCTTTCTCTGTCTTTCTTGTTCATCGTCCAGCTTTCATACACATATGAGGCAATTTAAAAGGCAGTGGCTTGGGTCAGGCACACCTTAGTCATCAAAGTGATGTCTTGGATTTTTAGCATCTTTGCTTTATAGCAGATTTTCTGAGTGCAATATCTCATCTAGATCATGTTGTTTTTGCACATCATCAGAACAATTCTGAGTCATAGAGTAGAATCACTCCATAGACTGTCTAGGCTGTATTCTTTATGGGATCAAATAATATTACATAGTGGGATAAAGCAATATTAAACTCTGAGTCGCTGGTGGGTTTGAACCACCCACTTGTATTCTTAACCATTTGGTCACCAGGTTCCTTATCTGGTCATTTGTTGTTGTTGTTGTTAAGTGCTGTCGAGTCGGGTCCGACCCAGAGCGACCCTGTACAGGGTTTCCTAGGGTGTAAATCCTTACGGGAGTAGAAAGCCTCATCTTTCTCCCGCGGAGCGGCTGGTAGTTTGGAACTGCTGACCTTAAGGTTCGCAGCCCGATTCGTAACCACTACGCTACCAGAGGGTATTTAATTACTTTGTGTGGAATGAAATGATTAAAATACCTAATTTTTGCTAAAATGTCGTAGAATTACCAAAAGGTAAGCCACATATGAAATGTTAATTTAGTTTAAATTTAGTGAGGTTGCCAAACCGAACTTAGGTATATGAATTTCAAAGATATATGTATAAAATTTTGAAGTATTCTAGGAATGTCAATTTAAAAGAAATTTTGAAGGTTTGTAAGTGTGTATTGTACTTTGAAAACTAGTAACCACTTGAAAAATGTAGATTTTTATTATTGCTGACATTTGGAGAAAACATCTGCAACTGAAGATCCTGAAATTGTGAAAAATTGTCAAAAATTTTTCAGGCATCCAGTTCTTTTGTCACAAAGTATTATCAGATTTTCTGCTTAGAAAGTGTTTTGGGCTGAAATAGGTTAGAACCAGTCATGCATGTAGGCATGGTGGAAAAGTGACAGGTAGTTTTCAAACGTCTTTTTGAAAATACGTATGGATATTGAGATATTCACAATAATAAAAGTAATTTATGGCACGGGCCACAAAAATAACTACTAATTGATTATGTCGCTGTTGTTGTGAGGTGCCATCCTGTTGGTTCTGACTCAGAGTGGGCCCATGTACATCAGAACCAAACACTGCCCAGTCACGCCCCATTCTCACAATCTGCCCTCTGCTGAGTCCTCTGTTGCCATCTCTGTATCAGTCTGTTCTGATGAGGGTCTTCCTCTTTTTTCACCGACCCTTCACCAAGCATGACATCCTTCTCCATGGTAACATGTCCTCATTGTGAGATGAAGTCTTGCTATCCTCGCTTCTAAGGAGCATTATGGACGTAGTTCTTTCAAGACAGATGCGCTTGCTTTTCTGAGTGTCCAAAACCAAACCAAACCTGTTACTATCAAGTTGATTCCAACTCATAAAGCTCCTGCAGGACACAGTAGACCTGCCCTGTAGGGTGTCTGAGACTACAGTCTTTATGGAAGCAGACTGCCATATTTGTCTTCCATAGAGTCTGTATTAGTCTGGAAGCGCCACTGGAATCTGCCCACCATGGGTTGTTGGTATTTAAACTACTGGTGGCATAGCTTCCAGAATCACAATACCATGTAAACCACCACACTACGACATACTGACAGATGAGTGGTGGATAACTGACTATAAATTTTCAAAAAAAAAATCTTTGTCATTGTGTTGTGTGTGGTTTTATATCTAAGAATGTAGTCTGATGTGGCGATGTAGGATCAGTACTGGGTTGCAAACCCACAAGTTGCTCCTCAGAAACCCAGATTGTTATGAGTTGGAACCAACTGGACAACAATTAACAGCAACAATGACAACATCTCTAACACTGATAGATAACAACATACAGATCATAATTGATGGAATGAAATTTAGAGACAGAAATCATCTAACGATCAACTAGCAAATACAAACATAAGAGTCATTTTGCAGCATCAGTAGCTCTACTGGGTCAGTCTTGGGTTTAAACATCTAAACTGTTGGGAACTGAATATTTGAATACCCAAATTCCTACCAAACTTTAATAGTTTTAAGCAGGGCTTCAGTAAGTTAGTGCATCCAGTAAATAATTCTTCTTAAAAAAAAAAAAAAAAAGATTACATAAGGCATGGTCTGATGAATAGAACTTAACCATTTTAACTTTTTATTTCCTTCAGTGATAGAATGCAAAATTCTTCCTAAATGTTAATATCTACAACTTTTCTCAAGTGGAGACTAAGATGAAGATTTTTCGATCCTGTTTTTTTCCTTCAGCTGTGCATCTAAAACAGTTATACTCTGGGTTTGGGAAGCTAGACAACATAGACTTCTTTCTGTTTCCCTTTGTGTTGTCTGTATGTCCATCCATTCTCTACATTCTGCCTAACTTTGGCAGGGATACAAGAATATATGAATCACTAGTAGTTGCATAGTGTTGGGGACAAACACAACCCAACTTGAGAGGTCAAAAACAAAAACAAACAAAACTCACCTACTGCTGTTGAGTTCCTTTGGACCCATTGTCTATATGATAGAGTGCTGGTGGTTACGAATCGGCCTGCGAACCACAAGGTCAGCAGTTCAAAACTACCAGCTGTTCCATGGGAGAAAGATGAGGCTTTCTGCTCCCGTAAAGATTTACAGCCTCGGAAACCCTGTGCAGGGTCGCTATGAGTCGGAACCGACTCCATGGCACATAACCACCATCACCACTGTCCCATGGGGCTTCTGTGGTGACTAGTTATCAGGTGTTTTCTGTTGCAAAAGTGCTTTGTGGGTTTCAGTCGCCATCTGTTGAGTTAGCAGCTAAGTGCTGAACTGATGTGTCACCAAAATTATGAAGACATGGAAGCCTCTATGGTTCAAAACCCACTTCTTAAAATCATGAACCCATTGCTGGGGAGTCAATTCCTACTAATAGTAATTGCCATAGGCCACGTTTTCTAGAGAAACAAAACCAGTGAAACTTTATATATATATATATTTAAAGAATTTTGTATCAAGGAGATGGCTTACAATTGTAAAGTCCCAGGTACCCATTGGAAGAGAGAGCTTTACCCGCATATCCGTTGTATTGGGAGCAGGTCACACCCCCAAAGAAGCATCCTTTCAATTGATTGACTGCTCATAGCTGATCTCATCATAGAGTTAACTACCACAAGTTTCATAACCATGGGGATAACCACATGTCAACTGTCAAACCACTGGGAATCTTGGCCCAGCCAAGTTGTCTCAAAACCCTAAATATCACAATGACCTTATAGGACAGATTAGAATCACCCCATGTAGTTTCTGAGACTGTAAATCTTTAAGAAAGCATGACTGGTTGGTTCAAACTGAAGACACTCTGGCTAGCACCCGAGTGCTTTAACCACTGCATCACCAGGGCTTCCATGAGCGATACAAGATTTACTTATTTATTTTGTTAGTCTTACAGTGGGTCTCCTTTGGCTGTGGAGGTAAATATATTTCAATACTGTAGGCAACTTGCAAAAAATCAATTGTAATGATCCTACAATTTTTTTCTCCAACCTCTCTTGTATATATGGATGAGAAAGCCTTGAGGGAAGAGACACGGTGGCTGCAACTGTGGGTTTAAGCATAGCAATGTTTGTAAGGAGGGTGCAGGCCTAGGCATTGGTTCTTTGTGTATTGGGACACTATGAGTCAGAACTGACTCCACAGTACCAAATTGGCACCTAACAACAGCAACTTCCAAGAAGCTAAATTTGTGACTTCACTGACAAAGGTCTCATGCTATTTTCAGTGGCGTCATATTCATGTGGAAGTTGGACAGTGAATAAGGAAAACCTTAGAAGAATTGATGCATTTGAATTATGGTGTTGGAGAAGAATATTACAAATACCATGGACTGCCTGAAGAATAAACAAATTGGTCTTGGAGAAAATGTATCTAGAATGCTTTTTAGAAGTCAGAGTGGTAAGACTTTGTCTTTCATACTTTGGACATGTTATCAGGAGGGACCAGCCCCTGGGGAAGGACATCATGCTTGGAATAGTGTTGGGTTAGTCAGAAAGAGGAAGACCTTCAACCAGATGGATTAGCACACTGACAACAGGAATGGGCTCAAATGTAACAATTGTGAGGATGCCGCAGAACTGGGCAGTGTTTTGTTCTATTGTGTGTAAGGTTATTATGAATCGGAACCAACTTGACTACACCTAAAAACAACAACCATCAGTCAAAGAGACACTATTTCCAAGTATTAATTCCTTTGCCTCTGGAGCAGAAACACTTCCGAGTCCCTCATTATTTCAGATGAAATCTATAAAGGAGCTTTTGTGCCAGCTCATGCTATTTGTATTTTTGTGTGTCAACCCATCTTCCTACTTAACACCTGAAGTCCCAAGGGGAGTGAAATATAGCCCCAGAACTCAGCCTTTCCTTTTACTTAGGGCTTATTTAGCTGTGACTGTTTGCCTGGTGCCTGGAATAATGAAATTTAATGAACGCAAAATGGGAAAATATTCTCCACTTTGGGCAATGTGGCTTTGCAATGGTTTTGACCTCCGGAGAAAGGACAAATTAGACATTGTCTGTCTTCTTCTTGACTTTTCTAATTCCAATGTAGCTATAACTGTGTGTCTCAATAAAACACCAGAAAATGTCATTTAAAAAAACCCCACAAAGTTGTTGAAGAAGTTGGTGACACATATGGGGTTGTTCTTTTATAGATGTGCTTTATCATCGAATGATCTGATGAAAACATGACAATTCACAAACGGCTTATTATTCCTAGGAAATAGTCATGTCCCAGAAGGTGAGCTTTCAGAAAGCCCCGTGGGCTAAGATAATACAGAATTCATGTCTACTGCATGTACAGGTTGTTGTTGTTAAGCTCCATCGTGTTGGCTTGCAGTGACCCTGTATAGGGTTTCTGAGGGGCGGTTGCTGAGTTTGAACAGCGACCTTGAGATTCAGATGACCTTGCAGTCCAGTGTGTAGTCTTCTTTTTGCTATGTTTCTCTTTAGCACACCTTGTAAATATTGTGGATTAAAAAATTTTTTTTTCTACAAAGCGCAGGTTTGTGGCAACATTGCAATGAGAAATTTTCTGTGTCAAAGTATGTACACATGCAAAGTAGTCTTAAGATTGTTACTTAGATACTTTAAAATGTTTATAAATTTTATATATACTTCTTATTTCAACATTTTCTATTATAACTTTCTCATACTGTGATGGCTTGTGTGTTGATGTTATGTTGGAGCTCTGCCTTTGGTATTTTAAACACCATGAGGGGTCACCTATGGTGGATTAGGAGTCCTGGGCTGCTGCTGTGGGTTAAAGTGCAGGACTGTGAAGTCAGTTTAAACTGCAAGTCGGCAGTTCAAGCTCACCAGCTGCTCCTCAGAAACTCTACACAGGGTCACTATGGGTTGGAACTGACTCAACATTACTTAACAACAACAATAACAACATGGTGGATAAGGAATTCTGGTAGTGTAGTGGTTATGAATTGGGCTGCTAGCCTCAAGGTCGGCAGTTCGAAACTTCCAGTGGTTCTGTGGGAGAAAGATGAGGTTTTCTGCTCCTGTAAAGATTTACAGCCTCGGAAACCCTATACAGGGTTGTTATGAATCAGAAGACTCCACAGCACACCACCACACCACCCCTCCTGACCATGGTGGATAGGTTTGGGGAGAACTTCCAGACTAAGACAGATTAGGAAGAAGGACAGGTGGACCACCACTGGATCACTAGCCTCCGAAAATGTTATGAATAACAGTGGAATATTGTCTGATGTAGTGCTGGAATATGAGCCCTGCATGTTGGAAGTCACTCAAAATACAACTGGGTAAGAGCTGCTTCCTCAAAGTAGAGTTTACCTTAATGATACAAATGGAGTAAACTTTTCTGGACCTTCATTTGCTGATATGGCATGGCTCAAAGTAGAAAAGAAAACATAGCTGTAACTATCCATTATTAATTGAGCTATGGCGTGTACAAAGAATCAATCTAGAATTATGGAAAGTCACTAAGTATGAAATTAAATGATTGAAGGTATTTAATAAGCTGAAATAGATTTGTATTGTCCATTTTGAATTGGACAATCATATAGTCAACTACAAAGGGATTTCAACAAGTTTGTGGGACAATGGAATTAGAATAATGGGACTTCCACATAAACTTTTGAAGTCCCCTCATAGTCCATGAATGACAAAGAGAAACAGCATCATATTCATCATCAGCATGATGGAGGGTCAGTGAGAAAGAGGAAGAACCCCAAGGAGATGGATAGACGCCTAGCAGCAACAATGGCTCTAACATAACAATTTTGAGGATGGCACAGAACTGGACAATGTTCTGTTCTGTTGTACGTTGGGTTGCTATGAGTTGGAACAGACTAAAAGGCACCTAACAACAACAACAACAACAACAACAACAACAACAACAACATGGATAGCCAGAAGAATTAATAAATCTGTCTTGAAGGAAGTACAGTCAAAATGTTTTTTAGAAGACAGGATCGTTAGACTTTGTATCACATACTTTGGATATGTTGTCACGTGGGACCAGTCCCTGGAGGACAACATATGCTTGGGAAAGTAGAGGGTCAGCAAAAAGAAAAGAAAAGAAAGACCCTCGTGAGATGAATTGACACAGTAGTTGCCACAATGAACTCAAGCATGGACGGATAGACAGTATTTTGTTCTGCTGTTAGTAGATATTGCTATGAGTAAGAACCAGATGGGACATGGAGAACCTTCCCCTAGAGCTGGCACTCTGAATTGAGATGTCTAGCTGCCTCAATTGTGAGGTAGTAAATTTCTGCTTGTTAAAGACACCCATGTGTGGTATTTCTGTCCAAGTAGCAGTAGAAACCTATGACACTATTAGTACCTGGGCTCTTGATTCCAGGTACTGAGGTTCAGGTACCATTCTTTTGTATTCAAAGATTTAGGGAAGCAAAGTGAAATTTCTCCAAAGAAATCAGTCTAGAAATTATGTTGTAAAGAAACAAAGCAGGACCAACCTAGTAGAGCTGGTGACCAACCAGAATCTGTCATCAACCAAAAGGTAGAGACCTGGTTATTGACTCAGTGGAAAGATGGACCAGGACTAATAATATGACTAATTATGTATTAAGTTACAAGCTACTGTGATGACCTATACAGATCCCCTGCTAATGGTCAAATTGGTCCCAGAATCTACTGTAAGATCAAGGTCGATGGCCAAGTTTAGACCCAGAAGTGGCATCTGCAGGAATTTGGGGGTGGGCCATCAGGCGGGTTCTATGAGAACTCTCCCAGGTGGATCCACCAGCGAGAAAACTGCATAGTAATGGTCATTACTTATTGGGATGCCCCACACCTCTGTTCTCACCCGACTCTTCATCAGAGCAGGAGGTTCAGCAGTATGGTCAGGTAATCAGTGTCATCATCTGAAGAGAGTTAGCTTGATACCCTGAAGAGTTAACCTCAAACGCAATCAATGTATGGCACGATTCTTGTTCCATAATTATAAGCCATTTCGCCTCTTCTACATTAAATTGAAATTCCATAGCCATTCTAAGTGTTACAAGAATCTGCAGTTTCCTTTAAACAATTAATGATTGTGGAAATTATAGTTTGTTCTTCTTCTATCCCCCTAGGGACACCAAATGGTACTCGGAATGTCATTAATATAATATGCAAATGATTGGCTTGGCTCCTGCCTCTCTGTTTGGGGTAACCTTGTCTATCAGACTGTGTGCATTAATGAGCTGTCTAATGAAGCAGAGGCCAGCTGCTGGAACACCCCTCCCCCCCTCTCTCCATGCTCTGGCTACCATGACAATATTTGATGGAAGAGAAGAGGGTTTTGATTGACATTCATCAGAAGTCACCTGAGTGTTAATTAAGGACTGTGCTGAGGATTTATTGGAATATCTCTTCAAATTCAAATAAAGAGCTGCCATGCTTTTCCCAGGAGTGCGGTGGCTTCATACAATAAGTACTAGACTGTAAGCCCCAAGGTCCCTGGTTTGAGACTGCCAGCCACTCGGTGGGAGAAAGATGAGACTTTCTGCTGCTCCTGGAAAGATTTAAAGTCTCAGAAACCCTATACAGGGTTGTTATGAGTTGGAGCTGATTCGACAGCACTTAAGTAACAACACCAACAACAAATAATACTTCTCACATGAGCTCAATGTTCAGTCTCTACACGTTGAAGGTTATTTAAAAGCTATGATTTCAGAATATTTTTGGAGTGGAAGAATGAGGAAGCTGGTTGGATCATACTAGGAGCTCCAAAAATTTTGTGGAAAAATTCCATGATTGTTTAATTCTATCCTTCCCTGAACCTTTTGAAACCTCCTTGCACCATGTAATATGTTGTTGTTTAGTGCTGTTGAGTCAGTTCCAACTCATAGTGATCCTGTATAGGGTTTCCTAGAAGTGACTGGTGGGTTTGAACCATTGACCTTGTGGTTAGTGGTCTAGTGTTTATTCTACAGCACCGCACTAGGATTTCACCATTTAGTATATTGTTGTTAATTGCCTTTAAATCTGATTCATAGTGACCCTGCATTGGGTTTCTGAAGAGCAGCTGGTAGATTTGAACCACCAACCTTGTGGTTTTCAGTCCAGTGCTGATTCTACAGCACCACACCATTTAGTATGCTGTTAAGTGCCATTGAACTGGTTCTGACCCACAGTGATTCTGTATAGGGTTTTTGAGGAGTTACTGATGAGTTTGAACCACCATCTCTGCAGTTCAAACCGACTTGGCAGTCCAGCGCATTAACCCACAGCACCACATGCAGTGAATTTTCAGGAACATTTTTAGCATAACACGAACCACTGTGTGAGTGTCTTAGTTTCTGAGTGCTGCTGAGACAGACACAAGTGGTAGCTATAAAGAAGAGAAGGTTATTTTCTCACAGTTCTGAAGATTAAAAGTGTAAGTCAGGCTCTCAGACTTGTCACTTCTTGCCTTGGTGTTTCTTGGTTCCTTGGGTTTGCATTTGTCATTTTTGTATGTGTGTTTATGACTCTGTCAAATCTGTGGGGTTTTTTTTTGTTGTTGTTGTTGTTTGTTTGTTTAAACAACTCAGAAGTGATCAGATTTAGAACCCAATCCCTCACTCCAGCATGATCTAATGAATAAAGAAAATGAAATTCTCTTTGCAAACAGGATTCCATCCTCAAGTACAGTTATTAGAATTCCTTCACATGTTTGGGGAGACACAATTGAATGTACAATTCATGACTATATTTTTCTAATGGTGTTATGGTAAATTCCAGCATTCATACAAGTTTTCACTCTGTTTAGACAAAAAGGGAAAAATGTTTATCATAAGCACAGAGAAGGCACAGAAAATCTTGCTTCAAATGTCAATGAAAAATTCCTTAGAGTATACATATAAGGAACATTATAAAAATGTGGGACATTTGGAAGTTTATGTGAAACTTCTAAGGGGATATTTATTTCCAGAAGAACTGTTATGAATAGAAAACATCCTAACAGAAGGATATTGTTATCAAACAGAGAATGAACAGTAACCACGGGTATCCTGGTGTGGTGCTGTGGGTTAATGTGCTGGACAGTAAAGTCAGTTTGAACTGCAGGGTCGGTGGTTTAAGCTCAGCAGCTGCTCCTTGGAAACCCTATACAGGGTCGTATGGGTCGGAACTGACTTGATGGCACTTAACACTTAAGACAATTTGACTTTGGAATCCTGGTGTGGTGCTGCGGGATAAAGCACTGGACTGCAAGGTGGTCAGTTTGAACCACAGGGTCAGCAGTTCAGTGATACAGGAATGATCCATCTCATTTGGGGTCTTCCTCTTTGGCTGATCTTCTTTACCAAGCATGAATGATGCATCACATTTTGCCTAGCCATTCATCTGTTGATAGGCACTTGAATTGTTTCCACCATTGTGTTATTGTGACGACTGCTACAGTGAACTGTATGGCCTCACTTATATGAAATGACAAGAATAGACAAATATGTAGAGATCCATGGTTATTGGAGGAGTCCCAGTGTGGAGCTACAGGACAAACACTGGACTGCTAATTGCAAGGTTGGTGGTTCGAACCCACCAGCTGCATCTCAAAAAACGTATACAGAGTTGCTATGAGTTCGAACTGACTCGATGACACTTAACAACAAGAACAATAATGGTTATTGGTGGTTACCATGGGTGGGAGTGGGGAGTCAGAAAGACAATTATTCTGATCATATCTATGTTGATGTTGTTGTTATGTGCTGTGGAGTCGGTTCCGACTCATAGCGACCCTGTACAGGGTTTCCGAGCTTGCAAATCTTTACAAGAGCAGAAAGCCTCATCTTTCTCCCACAGAACAGCTGGTAGCTTAGAACTGCCGACCTTGAGGTTAGCAGCCCAATTCGTAACCACTACACTACCAGAGCTCTATGTCTATGGTGGTAGGAAAATTGGCCTAGGCTGTGATCTTCATAGGAATAGATTGCTAGGTGTTTTCTCCAAAATGCTGCTGGATGAATTTCACTCACCACATATCTCGGTAGGAGATGGTGCAGCAGTGAGCACTGAACCACTGTGCCACCAGAGATGCTTACAGTTAAATTGTTATTGTTTAGTGCCGTTGAGTTGGTTCTGACTCACAGTGAGCCTGTACAGGGTTTCCAAGGAGTGACTGCTGAGTTTGAACCACTGACTTGGCAGTTAGCAGTCCAGTGCTTATCCTGTAGCACAGTGACATGAATGTTCTGACTCATAGTGAGCGATAGATACATATGTAGAAACCTTTTCTAGTTTCTTGATTCTTAAAATCTTACAGTCATTTTTTGAGTCAGTTCCCGATAACAGCCCCTCTCCCCCCAGGGGACTGCTGTCCTGGCCTTGAAGATCATCATCACCTCAGGCTGTTTTTCTTTAGTCTTCCTAACTCTGGGTGCAGCCCAAAACAATATAGTCAAGTTTTGCTTACTTTTACAATTGTTGTTGTTGTTGTTGTTAGGTGCCTTTGAGCCAGTTTCAACTTAAAGCAAAGTGATGCACAATGGAATGACACACTGCCCAGCCCTGGACCACCCTTACAATCGGTCCTGTATTTGAACCTAGATGCAGACACTATGTCAATCCATCTTGTTGGGAGTCTTCCTTTTTTTTGCTGATTTTCTTCTAGTTATACATTAAATTATTTCTATCCCTCAAAATCTCAGATCCTGATATTATCTTACCTTCATAATAGGGTCCCACCCATTATTTAAATCTTTGCTTACCTGAAGAAACCATCATTCTGAATTCAATGTTTACAATTTAAAAAATTATTTTTAATATTGTTATTGCAACTAAATATTTTCTTAAAATTATATTTACTTATTTTGGTTTAACAAAAATAGTTGGGTATAATTTATATATATTTATAATTTATATATATGTATATAAGGAGCTCTGGTAGCGTAGCAGTTACGAATTGGGCTGCGAACCGCAAGGTCAGCAGTTCAAAACTACCAGCTGTTCCGCGGGAGAAAGATGAGGCTTTCTGCTTCCGTAAAGATTTACAGCCTCAGAAACCCTGTACAGGGTTGTTATAAGACGGAACCGACTCCACGGCACTTAACAACAACAACAACAACA
>NW_006408539.1:24791778-24804922 GCF_000296735.1 Chrysochloris asiatica
TTCTCCCGAGGAACCGCTGGTAGTTTTGAACTGCTGACCTTGAGGTTAGTGGCACGACTCGTAATCATTACACTACCGGAGCGCTCTCTCTCTCTGTATATATATATATATATATATGTAACAAATTATCCACACTGCTGTAGAATTTATTTTAATCAGTTTTTAGAAAGGACAAATACATAATTTTTTGACATAATCTCGTTGCTTCTCAATACGCTTTGTCCATCTGTCAACAAGCTTTCATATGCTCTCATTAAAAACTGTTTGAGGCTGAGCTGTGAGCCACGAATGCACCACTGTCTTCACTTCTTTATAGAGGTGAATCTTTGTCCTCGAAAGGCTGCTTTCTGTGCACCAAACAGAAGACAGCCCAATGGAACAAGATCAGGACTATAGGGAGGATGCACCTGGAATGATTTTTTAAGACACTTTAACCTTCCTTTGAGTATTACTCCCAACTTTGCTTGCAGATGTTCAATCGCTTCTTTTTATGCTCTTACATAAGTTGTTTTGGTACTTATCTCACACAAACTTTTCCAAACCCATGTCTGTTGTGGATGATTTCAGAGGCAGAGTCATGGCTGGTTTGCAAGTGATTTGACACATAGTCCATTGTTGTTGTTAAGTGCCGTGGAGTCGGTTCCGACTCATAGCGACCCTGCACAGGGTTTCCAAGGCTGTAAATCTTTATGGGAGCAGAATGCCTCATCTTTCTCCTGTGGAACCGCTGGTAGTTTCGAACTGCTGACCTTGCGGTTCACAGCCCGATCCATAACCACTACGCTATCAATCATTTATTTATAGAATCATTTCACATGCATGCTTAATGTTGTCCTCAGCCACATGGACAGGAGTTTTAATAAAACTGGAGTGTGAATAACTTTTGACTCAACCTCATATGTGTGTGTAAATACACACACACACACACACACACACATATATATATATATATTTGGAGTTAATGTTATTTTTAACCTAAGAATAGATTGCTGTCATATGTATTGTCGGATGCTGTTGTGGCCCACATGGGCACTGTTGTGTGCTCTCCCACAACATATTCATCCATTTTCCTGGTTGATGCACATCTGGATGTTTCTGAGTTTTGCTGGAGGGAATGTTGCTGCTATCACTATTCTTGTACCTGTCTCCTGTTTCACCTGAGTAAGAGCTTCTCTTGGGAGTAACAGCAGAAGTGAATTTGTTGGTTGTAATACATATATGTGAATGAATAATTTTAGTAGATGGTTTCACAGTATTTTCTGAAGTGGTGCCCAGTCCCTTTTCCTCAGGAGCAACATATAAGAACTCTTAACGAATTCCCCTGTCAATATACTGTTGCAACTGTTTTAAAATTATCTTTGGAAAAATGTACTTTTTTGCTGTGATATTAATGATCAAGTACTCTAGTCTTCTGTATAGACTGAGCTTCAATGTAAAGAAAAGCAAAAATCCTCACAACTAGACCAATAAATGACGTGATAAATGGAGAAAGGATTGAAAATATCAAAGACTTTGTTGTGCTTGGATCCACAACCAACACTCATGTAAGCAGTAGCCAAGAAATCAAATGACATAGTGTACTAGGCAAAAATGCTGCACAAGAACACTTGAAAGTGTTCCAAAGCAAAGACGTCAGTTTGAGGACTAAAGTAGGTTTGATCCAAGCTATAGTATTTTCAATAACCTCATATCCATGTGAATGTTTGACAGTGAATAATGAAGACCATAGAAGAATTGATGCATTTGAATTATAACGTTGGAGAAGAATATTAAAGAATCATGGACTGACAAAAGAACAAACAAATTTGTCTTGCAGGAAGTGCAGCCAGGATGTTCCTTAGAAGTGAAGATGGCGAGACTTCATCCCTCTTACTTCGGACAAGGTATCAGGAGGGATCAGTTCCTGGAGAAGGACATCATGATTGGGGAAAGTGGAGGGTGAGGGAAAAAGATAACCTCCTACAAGATGGACCAACACAGTTGCAGTAACAGTTGGCTCAAACATAAAACAGTTCTGGGGATGGTGCTGTATTCTGTTCTGCTGTGCACAGGTTCACCGAGTCAGGACTGACTAAAAGGCACCAAATAACAAAGGCCACAGTGGAATTCGCCACAAGATATCCTATTCTTAATTTTTTTCCTAATTTTTCCAAATTGTTTAGTATTTTCTTATGGTCTTGATTTGGTTTCTACTCTTTAGTTAGATATTTTAGTTGTTTTCTGCTGGTATATAGAAATGCAACTGATGTTTACAACTTCATCTTTTGTCCAGTCATCTGTCTAAATTGTATTTGTAATAATGGAATTATTTCTAATGACCTCCCCCTATAAAGATCATAACAGTAACAAATAATGGCAGTGCTACTGTATCCTACAATCCTCTATCTGCTTTATTTCCAGTTCCCATTGCTTTGGCTGGAACCACAATATAAAGTGAAAGAGGAGGGAGGACAGTGAACATGACTGGCTCACTCCTGATTTAAAGGGTTAAAAAACTTTTAGGTAAAAAAAAAAAAAATTTTTTTTTTTGAAAAATTTTCTTTAAAAGTAAGTGCTGTTAACATTTCCTCTTTCCATCTAAGTTTTTCTTATAGAAACTCTTTGTTAGATTAATACATTTACTTTATTTTACATGTATAATTTATGAATAACTTTGATCATTAACAAGTGTTGAATGGTATCAAATACCTATTCAGTATCTATTACATTTAAGATTTTTGTGGAAAATTTGCAATCATCCTCATTCCTCTCCTTTGTAGTTGAGATATTCTTCTCTGTACATCTTGCAGTTTGTTTTGACATTTCATTTATTATAATGTGTGGGCTGCTGTTGCTGAATGCCCTTGCATGGGTTCTGATTCATAGAGACTCTGTTTAGGGATTCTGAGGAGTAGCTGGTGGGTTTGAACTGACAACCTTGAGGTTGGTAGTCCAGTGCTTAACCTACAGCATCATGCCATGACTCTATAGCATTCTATGTGACCTTTCAGTATGAAGTCTTTTATGAAGGGACTTCACAAACTTTGAGGAAAACTTCCATTGCCTTTTCTTTTTTTTCAGAGTTGAATCTTGTAGCTTTTATTTCAGTAATCAAAAGAATGCAGTAAACGGAAACTGTACTGATTAACATTAGGCTGCACCTCAACCTGAAACCTCTGTTAGTTACTGACTGACCTAAATTTCCATGACTAATTAAGACACAGCTTTGCTTTTTTTGTAACCTGAAATACAGGGAAAGCTCACTTCTTCTTTGTGGCAGTCTAGTTATGAGAATTATGTTAACTAAAAGCCTCTAGACTCTCAGGCTGCCTGAGACCACCCCTTATAGACGTGTTTAAGTAAATCCTAGTATAGGGAGTGAGAGAATCTAGAAAGCTGAAGTGTACACTCTGAGTGCTCCATAGATTTTCCTCCTAGCACAGTTGGATACTAGCTAAGGAGGTCTACAGTTCAAATACCAAATTACTCTCCCCACTCCGTGGCTCCTGTTCTGACACAAATATGAATATCAATCTCCCCAGATATCTGAAATGCATCTGCACAAATGGCAGATTTTAACCTATGTGGTCCCACTGTCTTAGAGTATAGAAAACAGTTAATGGGAGCTTGACAAAAATGCAGTCCCACACAGAGTGCTATACAATCTGGTAGACTGTTCCAATCATCTGTCAATTATTTCCATAAGATTCGCATGAAAACCACAAGCGAATACATATATAAACCTCAAACCGCACAAACACACAATTGGTTTTTGTTCATTCTCAGATGACAGAACATCCCCAAAGTGAAAAAAAAAAAAAGCCAATTCCCCATCGCCTTCTCTTCAACCATCCCCTCAATAGCTCTTCATTTCTTGAGCTACCTTACTTCTCCAATGAGGTAATGCTGAGATCTGTCAGAAAGGCTTTCTGACAAAACTGGCTTGGATTTCTGGGTCTGTTCCAAGATGAACTGTTAAGATGAATTGGCTTGTATCAAGGAAGCACTCAAAACAGTTCACAAAACAGGTCTCAGCCCAATGTCCAACTTTGGCCCAAGCTTGTCCATGAACTTTTCCCAACAAAGTTCTGTCATCTGGTGCACCCGCTGCTCAAAGCACTGCTTCTGTGTCTCAACCTCAATGAAAAGCTGCAACTGTGGTGCACAGTGCCCAAACCCGCCGCCGAGGAAGATGAGGAGGCATCCATCCCAGCACAAGCATGCAGGTGAGAACCTCCATTGCCTTTTTTGTTTTTAAAATTTTTCTTGTGAACTGAGTTCTCCTCGTGCATCATCATTCAACAGTATTTTTGCTTCCATTTCCTCTGTTTTTTTTTTTTTTTTTTTTTTTGAGGGGGGTGTACACAAAAACACTCAGGAATATATAACAATTTAAACAACCAAATAACACCTTCTGCAAGCCTGCCTCCTGATCACCAGTGCCCAGTCCCTCTCTTTCCATGAGTCCAGAGTCCTCAACTGCTCTCTCTCTCTCTTTCTCCATGTCCTCATCTCTGCCTCCATCTCTGGTGTCACTGATTCTCTGGATAGGGTCCCACATTTCGTTCATACTCTTCTCCCTTGATGATCCTAGGGACCTGTGTTCCTGGACTGTAACATTAACTACTCCCCTGCTTTTGCTACAAAACTTCTACCTTTACAGTTGTGACAGTTGCAATTAGTCATGATAACTATTACTCACTATTGAATCATAAGCATTTTATCCCCATCTCTTTTCACCAGACTCATCTAGACAAGATGAAAACCATTCAGTGGGGACCCTCCCTCCCCTGCCCACTCTTAAAAGAAATGCTCTCTTGAAAACTTGTAAGCCAGTCACTTTGTGCCTTTATCACCCTGTCATTTTAGGTAGCCAATGTCTAAATTGCGCTATGGGTTAATGCACCAAACTACAAAGCCATTTGAATTGCAATTCTGGCGGTTCAATCTCACTAGCTGCTCCTTGGAAACCCTATACAGGGTCACTATGGGTTGGAGTTGACTCGACAGCACTTAGCAACAACAACAATGTCTAATCTACACTGTATACAGATTGATATTTGATGTGACGCCTCCTTTCCTCTCAGTTGGTATTTTGAGCTCCATTGCCTTTTAATTCCAATTTCCCATGAACTTTTGGAAGCCCCTTGTATTTACTCCTCTGCACCTGTCCTCCTGCACTCATCCAGGGAGTTTATCTCCATTATTGAAGCATTTCCTCACTTTCATGTACTTTTGTCTCTTTCTTGACTTCATATTGTCTAATACGATAATAGGAGCACTCCTGTTTCTACTTTTCTATCTTCCATTTATTTCTTCTTTCTGTGAGATTTTCTCAGCTGGTTAGCAGTTGAGGACTGCTACCCTCAAGACTGGCAGTTCAAACCCACCAGCCACTTCTCAGAAACCCTAAACAGAGTCTCTATGAGTCAGAACCCATGCAAGGGCACTTAACAACAGCAGTCTAGTTTCTAATGCATCCTCTAGCTGTATTTATTTTATTATGTGTGTCATTGGATTACTCACTTGCTGCCTTGGTTGCTGTGCATAAGAAATTAGTCTGTGACCTACAACAAAAAGCACGTGCTTTCTCATCTTGCATTTGTGAATCAGTGAGGGATTCTCTGATATGCGTACCTTTCATTCTCCATGTCCCAACATTCTTCCCATGAGGATAAGCACTACTACACATATATATGTCAAACTGTCAAACCTTGAATCGCATGTAAAAGCATCACACTGTCTGGAACAAGGTGAATGTGCAGTCCAAGGACAAGGGGCGATGACATGTTCTCATTCCCTGAAGTCGTGGGGAAAGGGAGTGCACATTTTTAAGCAATAGTTTAATCTACCACACCTATCAATTATGCATCTGTTTGAAATCTCATGTTTCCATACGTAATACTTCATCTGGGTTCCCTTTTATGCTTTTTTATTCTTCCATATCGATAATATCATTTCACATACATGTAATATGTTATTGTTGTTAAGTGCTGTCGTGTCATTTCCGACCCATAGCAACCCTGTATAGAGTTTCCAAAGAGAAGCTGGTGAGCTTGAACCAACAACCTTGCAGTTCAAATGACTTTGCAGTCTGATGCATTAGCCCACAGTGCCACACACCAGGACTTCAAAGCCTCATCTTTCATTCACAGCCCCTGTGGTAGTTTTGAACTGCTAACCTTGAGAATCACAGCCCTACTGGCAAGCACTATGATACCAGAGCTTCTCATTTAATATGTATGTTATGCTAATGACAAATTCGTGGTTCATCTATTGTCATATTCTTGCTTCTGTTGGAATCTGTAGATCTAGTATGCTGTTTTCATTGAAATGGTTGTGCTCCTCAAATGCCAGGTCATTTTGTTTTCTGGTCAAGCTCAGTCTATGGCATCTACAAAGAGCTTTGAAACAGAGGGTAATGCACTTCTGGTGGAGACAAACAGTCACTCTTGCCTCAGATGAGAGATTATTAACCCTGAGGGTTTTGAGGAGGAAAGGGAAGAAAATGACTAATTTGTCTCCACCTGGGTCTTAGCTTCCTAGGGTTGCCTTCACAGAAGACCACAAAGTGGGTATCTTTAAGCATCAGAACCTGCTGTCTCACAGTTCTACAGGCTGGGAGGCTGAGGTCAGGGTGCTGCACTTGTTGCTTTCTCCTGCAGCTCTGAGGGAACATTCATTCTGGGCTTTTCTCTGAGTTTCTGGTAGTGCCTTGGCTTGCATCTTTCCTCTGTCTTGCTGCATCTCTTAAGAGGGGACAGCACAGAGACTAGGACCCATGCTACTCTCGTGACTTCATGTTAATTTAGCTCATAAGATCATCAAAAACCCTATTTTCAGACAAGGTCATATTCACAGGTACAAAGGTTAGGACTTTAACATAACATTTTATGGGCACCCAATTCAATCTATGGAGTCCTGGTTTGGTGCTGTGGGTTAATGCACTGGACTGCAAAGCCAGTTTCAACTGCAAAGTTAGCAGTACAAGCTCATCAGTCGCTCCTTGGAAACCTTTTACAGGGTCGCTTAACAACAATACTTAACAACAACAACACTTAACAACAACAACAATTCAATCGATAACAACCTTCCCCCTAGCCCTGCGTCCATACAAGGTTAGTGAGGTATTCTGATTTTACACCTGAAAATACTGATAATTTAAATCAGGGGGAGTGTGTGTGTTGGGGGTCAGGAACAAGGTACCTACCCAGATGATATAAAGGAATATTTAGTGTTGACAACCACTACTTTAGAGTGTCTGTAGAATATTAGCCTGGGAGCCCTGCTCACCTATTTTTCTCCTTGAGTATCCTGGGCATTCAAGGGCTTAAGGCTTAAAAATATGGTTTCATTAAAATAATATAACTTTGCTATGTCATTGATTTCTTACTCATATGTGAAGTGGCACCTCTTCCAGTGGCATCCCCTGAAATTACAAATAGCACAGACGAGATTCAATGCAATAGAACATGCTAAATAAATACATTTGAAATCCATTGAGAATCAACTGTAGATTTGTGTCCTTAGAGGGCAGTGGATGTCACGTTTGGGCCACTGGGCTAGACCCTTCTGTGGCTGGCAATGATTTAAGGAGACTCTTATGAATATTATATACCAGTTTCATTTCTAAATACAAGGAATTTGGCGGGTAGTTGGAGGGAACCTTTTATTTTTCCCTTTTCAGCTTCTTCATATTAATACCAAATGTCATTATAAAACAAATGAAATGCCATTTTCAAACATTTATTAAATTCTTGAAGTAAAAAACCAGTTGAGCTTCAGGAAAGAAGTTTCATAAAATGTTTTAAACACCACTAAAATGATTCTGCTTATTTGTATCTTTTCTGACAATATAAACCGCATCTTGACCTTCAAACATCAGCAAGAGTCAGATCTGACCTTTTTTAGGGGTGGCATGGGGGAAGTTGACGTTTTATCCTTAGAAGGGCTGTCCCAAAGTTAGAGAAGCATCAGGGTGCTTTTCTAATTGTAGGGACAAAAACTGAATGCCCCCAAATGGCCACGCCAGGGTCACATCAAATCTGTCTCCATCCCTTTCCCCTGCTCCTGCTGTCTGAGAGCAGACAGCCCCTCTTCCAGCTGGCCCAGTCCCCACTTTTGTTAGGCATCTGCTGGGAGGTGCCTACAGCCCTTCCTTCCATTTTGCTGGGTGGCTTTTGTTCTCTAGGAGGGGATGGACTACCTGGCACTTTGGCATTTTCCTAATCCCCATGCCATCCTTGGAGTCCTGATGTGGCACTGTTGGTTAATCCGCAGGACTGCAAAGTCCACTTGAACCACAAGGCTGGCAGGTCAAGCTCACCAGCTGCTCCTCGGAAACCCTATACAGGGTCCCTTTTGGTCAGAACATGACTCTATGGCACTTAACAACAACAAAACCATACACTCCTAACTGTCCTTACCCTCATGCTATACAAAGACTCTAGCCACCACTCCTCATGAGTTAAAGCATCCTCCAGTCCCAGTCACTGGACACATCTGTGTTTTGCCCTTTGTAGGTAAATTCCCTTGTCCGTAAACTGTCTCTTAATAAACCAGTGTTTCAGAATGAGTTCTGGTCTTTTTTCCTACTCAGACGATTTTTCCATTCTGGGTCTGGGACCAAACACAAAATTAGGAAAGCATTAGAACATTAGAATGTTTCCAGTTTAGGAACCCCCTGTTCTCAGTGTTCCTGATAAAGACCCTATTTAGGGTCTGAGTTCCTTTTTAGGTTTTGCACATTCAGGCAGTCCCTGGGTCGTGAATGCGATCTGTTTGTATGTGTGTCTTCCAGTTGAATTTTAGATAAGTTGAAACAAGTGTGTAGCTCTGGCAATTCTTTCCTTAGTACAAGAAAAGACTCGAAGACTTTTTAATGGTTTAAAAGCCACATGTGCAGCGAGTTTTGAAGATGAATTTGTTGGTTCAGTCGTTTCAAAGTGAGGTCAAATTTATACAACAGAGGGCAAGTAGGAGTTGTTTCTAAGTTGGACGTTTGTAACCTGGGGACTACCTATATATATTTTTTAGTGGAAAGATTTCCTTTTCTTTTTATGCCTGTGCTAACAAGACAGGTTCAATTCAGGTACAAAGGCACTTGGGGGAGGCGGAGAAAGTTCCTCTAGCTCATTGGTTTTCAAACTAACATGCAGGCAAATGACCTGGAATCTTGTTAAAATGAAGATTGTGATGCAGTGGCATCTGGAGTGAGATCTAGTTGACTGTTTTTAACAAGCTCTCAGGTGAGACTGATGCTGTCCTTACCTTCAGTATCAAGACTTCAGCGTACATATGATAGGAGGGGAATTTGACCTCCTGGCAGAGACAGAAATGAAATAGAAGGTCTTGACAATGAGACTCAATTCTTAATTCTAAAATAGGACTTCAAACAGGCTCAGTCCAGTATGACCCACAGCTGAGAATTCACATTTTCACTCCATAGATACTGAAGCCGAATCTACAGTTTCACTAGAGCCCCAGGTGATTCTTATAGAGCCTCAAGTTCCTAGGGACACAAGCATCACCTGGGGACCTAGTAACACTGGACGTTCGGCTTCAGTATGTCTTCTGTGGAAATGCAAGTTCCATGTAGGGGCTGGAACCAGAATGAACTGGTTCAAAGCCCAGTTTCAAGGTCAAGGACAGGTGATATGGAATTTCACATCACATAGGCCACATGTGGACATTCCTAGAAACTGGACTACCTACTGTGACCCTAACAATATTGACTGAAAAATAGTGAATGCTAACAAGAAAAAAAAAATCTGGTCACTTGGGGAGTGATCACTCATTTCTTCAGTTTTGACTATTTTTCTGCAGGACCAGAGCAAAATACCAAATTTAGGAAGTGAATCATTGGAGTCTGTAGCTTTGTTAGGAATGACAGCCTCATTTTTTTTCTCCTCTTGAAAACCTACGTAACAGGATAATGAAAATATAGTCCTAGAACTGGGTGAAGGATGAGTTGTCAAGAAAGATTTGATTTTTGTAGCCACAGAGATGGTAACTGAGACTAAAGCAGCGGTGGGCTTTCTTAAATTCATGAGTGGGAGACAGACGATTGGATTTGGAGGAATAAGTACAAATGGAAGGGCGGAAATAAAGTCTGTGTGTGTGCCTGTGTGTGTTTATATATATGAACACAGAAACAGGACTTGAGAGACAGGAAGAGTATATTACAAGCCAAAGAAAGCATTCCAGGATGGAGAGGGAGGTTAACTGCTTGATGTACCAAAAAACAGGCAAGGAGAAGGAGGGTTGAATAAGGAACATTTGACTTGGCAAGAAGTAGGCCACTCTGCTGGTATTCAGGGCATTATGGGAGCGACATTGCTCTGGACTTTTCTCCAGGGAAGCACTGAAGGGCATGTATGATTTAACCTGACTTTTCCAAGGCACTTTTCAAAGTGTATGCCTCATTTAGAGTCCATAGGAATAATGAAGCAGACAAACATGTCAACATCAATGTAGAGGTGGCGGCTGTGTGCTATGGAGTAGGTTCTGACTGTATTGGGTTTCTGAAGCTGTAAATCTTTACAGGAGCAGAAAACCTCATCTTTCTCTTGTGGAACTTCTGGTAATTTTGAACTGCTGACCTTGAGTTTAGGAGTCCAACTCGTAACCACTACACTACCAGAATTCTTAGCATCCATGTGGTATCCTTGTTCTTTTTGCATTAGGGATCTGAACCTTTTCTCATCCAAAGAGATAATGCAGATTCAAAGTAGAAAGTTACTTTTGCAAAGTATGTGCTATTGTATTTGTTGACTGTTGTTGAGTTGTCTCTGACCCACAGTGACCCATGGATGATGTTGGCCAGACGCCATTTTCACATTCATTGAGTTGCTTGTGTTCTTTGTTGTGGCTTCTGCATACTTTGAGTCCTTTCAATAGTCCTTTCAATCGAGGAGTCCTGGTGTGGCACTGTAAGATAAGCACTGGACCTCAAGGTCGGTTTGAGCTACAAGGTCAGCAGTTCAAACTCACCAGCTTGGAAACCTTATATAGAGTCGCTATGAGTTGGAGCCAACTTGACAGCACTTAACAACAACAACCTAGAGGGATCATCTTCCAGCACTACACCAGACAGTGCTCTGTTGTCATCCATTAGGTTTTAATTGTCTAACTTTTGGAATTATATTGCCAGGCCTGTCTTCCAACTCTGCCTGAGTCTGGAATCTCCTCTGCAGCCTGCCCACCATGGATGACCCTGCTGGTACATGAAATACCAGTGGTATAGCTCCCAGCATCACAGCAACACACATACCACCACGGTATGATATACTGACAGAGAGGTGGTGGGCAGATGTGTAGGGACCTCACATAATTCCATTAAAAGGAAATGCTGAGAAATAGATGTTAAATTTGGAAGACTGAGAAGAGTCACCAAGTATCTTTACCCATTGATTATACTTGCAGAATAAAGGTGCCCAGACACACTCCTTTTTGCCATTGATTTAATCAAATAGAGCTCAACTTGTTGTTGTTAGGTGCCATTGAGTCAGTAGTGACTCATAGTGACCTTATGCACAGCAGAACAAAACACTGCCCGATCCTGGGCCAACCTCACTACTGTTGCCACACTTGAGTCCATTGATGCTGCCACTTGGCCAATCCATCTCGTTGGGGGTCTTCATCTTTTTATCTGACTCTCCACCTTACCAAACATGATATCCTTCTCCAATAACTGGTCCCTCCTGACAATATGTCTGAAGTATGAGAGACGAAGTTTGGCCATCTTAGCCTCCAAGGAGCACTCTGGCTGCACTTCTTCCAGAATGGATCTATTGGTTTTTTTGGCAGCCCACGGCACTTTCAATATTCTCCTCCAACACCATAACTCAAATGCATCAATTCTTCTACGGTCTTCCTTATTCACTGTCCAGCTTTCGCATGCATATGAGGTTATTGAAAATACCATGGCTTGGGTATTTCTAGGTGCATTGAAGGAATTGACAAAGAACAAGGCAGCAGGAATTGATAGAATAAAAATGGAAATCTTTGAAGAAAGTGAGGTGGCACAGGAGGCACTCATTCATCTCTGCCAAGAAATTTGGGAAACAACTATCTGGTCAACTGATTGGAAGAGATCCATATTAGTGCCCATTTCAAAGAGAGGTGACCTAATGGAATGCGGAAATCATCGGACAATCTCTTTGATATCCCATGAGACTAAAATTTTACTAAAGGTAATACAGAAACAGCTGCAAGCATACATTGACAGAGAACTTCCAGAGGTTCAAGCCAGATTCAGAAGAGGTCATGGAACAAGGGATATCATTGCTGATGTCCAATGGATCTTGGCTGAAAGCAGAGAATATCAGAAAGATGTTTACCTGTGCTTTACTGACTACACAAAGAGCTCAAGTAGCTTACATTTAAAAGTACTTGGAACAAAGCAATGTTTCTAGTATGCATCACATTAAAATCTCTAGTTCTGCTTCTTTAATGGACCACTGATAGGAAGGACTCATGGTGCTCCCTTCTAGAATATTTACTGGATAGAAGAAACTGATGGTCAGTGATGGCAGCTTGTGCAGCTCTCAGTATGATGTACTTAAACACACACCTGTGGATTCTTTGTGTCATGTCTCCACACCTTCAACTTTCTTACCCTGCTATCAGTTTTAGTTTTTTAGTATTGCTATCATAACAAACACATTTATTCTCCCACAATTTGTTATGGATTCCAACTCACAGTGAGCCTATGTTCTACAGAATGAAACCCTGTCTGGTCCTGTGCCATCCTCACAACTGTTGCTACACCTGAGCCCATTGCTGCTGCCACTGTGCCAACCCATCTCCCTGGGAGGTCTTCCTCTCTGATGATCCTCCACTTTACCAAGCATGATACCAAGCCACTTCTCCAGAGACTGATTCCTCCTGATAACATGTCTGAAGTACGAGTGACCAGGTCTCACCCTTCTCCTTCTAAGGAGCATTTTGACAGCATTTCCTCCAAGACAGATTTGTTTGTTCTTTTGCAGCCCTTTTGTTGTTGTTGTTATGTGCCGTGGAGTTGGTTCTGACTTATAGCAACCCTGTACAGGGTTTCCGAGGCTGTAAATCTTTACAGGAGCAGAACGCCTTATCTTTCTCCTGCTTGGCATCCCATGTTGTTGTTGTTGTCAGGTGTCATTGAGTCGGAACCGACTCATAG
>NW_006408539.1:24805547-24806541 GCF_000296735.1 Chrysochloris asiatica
GTTGATCCAAGAAGAATGAAGTCCTTGACAACTTCAATCTTTTCTCCATTGATAAGAATGTTGTTTATTGGTCCAGTGGTGAGGATTTTTGTTTTCCCATATGGCATCCCATAGTCCTCTCAATATTCTTCACCAACACCAGAACTCAAATGCACCAAATCTACAGTATTCTTTCTCCATTGTCCCATTTTCACAGGCATATGAGATGATTGAAAATATCATGGCTTGGATCAGGCACACCTTAGTCTTCAAATTGACATCTTTGCTCTTGAACTCTTTAAAGAGGCTAGTAGTCTAATTCTGGGGGGCAAGCTTTCGCCCTGGGAGAAGGTCCTTGGTGATCTTGGTGGTGTGGTGTTTCCCCAGCCCCCACCACTTGTGCTTGCACCCTTACTTGTTCAATCTCTTTATATTTCAAAAGAGATGGACTTCAGGGCAGGGCTTTGAACTGGTTCCTTCAGGTTTAACCTCCTATTGAGAGTTTCTACTAGGTGATTATCTACATCAGGTCTACTGAAAAAGAATGAACATTTAACAAGAAGTCTAACACATTGTTAAAATGTAGATTTTGATTCAGGATACCTGGGGTGGAAATGCAAGTTCTCAGTAGAGGTACTAACTGAAATAAACAAGTTCAAAGCCCTGCTTAAGACACTAATACTGGAGTCCTGGTGTGGCGCTGTGGGTTAATGGGCTTGGACTGTAAAATTGGTTTGATCCACAAGGTCTGCGGTTCAAGCTCACTAGCTGCTCCTTGGAAACCCTATACAGGGTTGTTATAGATTGGAACTGAGTCTATGGCACTTGGCAACAACAACATACTAATACTGGAGTCCTGGTGTGGTGTTTCAGGATAATGCACTGGACTGCAAGGTCAGTTAGAACCATAATGTCAGTGGGTCAAACCCAACAGCCTCTCCTCAGAAACCCTATACAGAATTGCTATGGGTTGGAACTGACTCAACGGCATTTAACGACAACAACAACAACAACA
>NW_006408539.1:24807125-24809099 GCF_000296735.1 Chrysochloris asiatica
GTAAATCTGAATAGGAAATAACTGTCGTATTAAAAAGCACAGCTGGCTGGAGACAAAAAAGAAAACAATATGAAGGATTCATGGAAAAATTAACAGTGAATATTGAATTTCCTGAATTTCCCATCTAAACTGCCTGACATGCTGTTTCCTTTGGGCTCCCTTATTTACCACCTGAGGTAGTCTCTTCCCTCTGTCTGGAGGCTCTCTTAATCTTTCAGTTAATCAGTTCTGTGACAATTTGAATTTTGTGATTACTATCAGGTGGTACAAAATTCAGAAGTAGGCCAAACGTGACAATCTTTCTAATTTGTTTTTACCATATAATTACAGCTTCTCCTTTGCCCCTCAAACTGCATGACCCCATGGTAACAATTTGCGTAGTGGTCTCCACTTTCCCCTCCTGAACTCTCAAAGTTGACCTGCAAGCTCTCTCTCATGAAAATGCAATTTGTTTAGTTCCTGTTTTGACATCAGTTTTTAATGTGTGGGCCATGGTGGTTCTGAGCAGAGTTCTTGTCTCCTGTCTTCCATTGGCTGAGACGATCTATGTCTGACCTGTGTATGTTGAGGCCAGTGTACCTCATAGGCAATCATCTGTCAATGGAGGTGTGTACATTCCTATGATGCTGAGTAGGCTTCACAGGAGCTTCCAGAGAAAGACAGAGGGAAAACCTTGCAATCTATTTCCCAAAATCAGTCACTGAAAACTGTATGGATCACCACAGTCAGATTTACATCCATTCATGGGGGCAGAACAAGACTGGACAGAACTTCCCTTCATTGTACATGGAGTTGACTTGATTAGAGAGTCACTCGATGGAAGCTAACAAGTTGACATGGACCTGTTTTTAGAAGACTTTCTAGAGAATTGCATTTAAGTACAAGTCAAGAGAACCAGAGTTCTTCTGAATTTGGGGAGAAGTTAAATCTTAAGCCTCAAATCATGGCATTTCATGTTCATTTTGCAAGTGAGCGACCTCATTATGAAACCCTCTGTGGTCAGATGGGTAGTTTGCGAAAGAGGGGTTGCTTATCGTTTTATCTTTTTATTACTCTGAAGCAGAATATAATAGTATTTTTTTTTTTAATGTTTTCTTGTGAATTATATGATCGTTTACATGAGAGAACTTTAGTTTTACATTCATTCCATTGTATATATAATAGTATTTTGACTTTCATTATTGGCATAACAGTAACTGGTTGCTCCAGGAGGTTGAACGTTGTGCTGATAAACATTCCAACATTTGAATTATAAATTGGTAGCTTGCCTGATGTGGTTGATAGTGCCAGCTGGCTTGAGTGGAGCCCATGACATTTGATTGTCTTTTGCCTTATTTGAATAAGTTATTTCTCAGCTGTCTGTCTTATAGTGTGAAAATAGCCACGATTCCATCTTGCATTGTAATGTATTGCTTTTCCTCTGTGAATGAGTCAGCATGCAACTTACAAATGATATAAACATGCATGTCTTTATATCTTATCTTATCTGACCTGGGAGATACGGTTAGGCTTTCCTGGGGATGAAAAATACATTGTAGTCAATCTTCAATTTTTTCAGCACTTTAAATATCCTCTTGGTCATCAAGTGAAGTGATTTCTGTCTACTGTACCAGAACTTCTAAGGAGGAAAGAACCCCGTGTAGGTCAGAAGAAGAAGAAGGTGGCACAAGATTTCATCATGACACCCATCTACTCTTTTTGTGAAGTTGCTCTTACAAAAGATGAAATGAAGTTGTGTTCTGTGTCGTGCAACCATGCTCGAGCTACATGTCTCGGGCAGGAGACAATGGATATGTGTCCTTGCAGCTATTTCCACATGATTATTTATTAAGTTTTCATAAGTTAAGTTACAATATTAAGAAATATTGTAGCATGAGCAGAATGTGAGACCCTATCCAGACAGGCAGCAACACCAGAGATGGAGACAGAGAAGAGGACATGGAGAGAGGGAGCAGCTGAGGACTCTAGACTCAT
>NW_006408539.1:24810379-24825899 GCF_000296735.1 Chrysochloris asiatica
CAACAAGATGGATTGGCACAGTGGCAGCAGTGATGAGCTCAAATGTAGCAGCAATTTTGACGTTGGCCCAGGACCTGGCATATTTCATTCTGTTGTGCGTAGGGTTGCTGTGAGTCGGAACTGACTCGATGGCACCTAACAACAAGAAGAAGAAAAGGTCAGCTAACATAAAAAAATGTGGCTAATTGTTTCATCTGCAGCTGGACATTGCATTATTTCTTTTGGATTTATCATTTATCTTTTTCTGAATACACTTGGATATAAAGTTTAAAGTTAAGACAAAATTACTGATCCCCTTTGAAGCATACCTTTGATTCAAACTTGTTCAATCTTGGCCAATGAAGCAAAACCAGAACAGACCCTAACTGAAAAAAAATTGGGTGATCCTGAACACTAGGTGGAGTAGGAACAATTGTGGGTTGAAGCTCTGGATTGGGAGGCTTGGAAGAGGAGTAATGAATTCTTCCAGGAACCTGATACATGAGATTGGATCATGGCAGGACTGTAGGGAGCGGCACATGTTCAAAGTGGGGGTGATTTGCCGCCATCTTTGAGCAGGCCACCACATTTTTCAACTCTGTTCAGAATCCCAGGGCAAGAGATTTGGCTGTTATGCAACAGATAGACAGCCCTTGTCTTTTAAGAGGGAGATGACGTTTCTCCTGGGGCATTGGCACATTATTTTTCCTGTTCTGTTTCACCCAAATGTGAAAACATTTCGGTCTCTTTCAGTGTCACTTCCTGAGTCAGGACTGGACTGAGCAGGGTGCTTGGAGGCTCTGCTTTAAAAATGAGGCTGTATGACAAAATTATGAAAGTTAGGGAACTTTAAGGCTGTAATTAGGGGGCCATCATTCTCCTTCTTTAAGTCTGTCTGTCTGTCTGTCTCTTAAATGGTTGTTCACATCTCTTAAGGGAGACACACACTTTAACTTCTTGGCTCTTGAGTTTACAGCAGGTTCTCTATAGACATGACTCAGTGGGTTACCAACAAACTGAGAGAAGACACTTGTGTATTCAGTTATATGTAGAGAGCTCTTTGTCTTGTGTGGATCATACAAGGTAAAAACTCACATGGTGGTGGTGGTGGTTGTGTGCTGTTGAGTTGGTTCTGACTCATAGCATCCGTGTATAGGGTTTCTGAGGCTGTAAGTGTTTATGGGAGTTTTTCTCTTATGGAGTGGGTGGTAGATTCTAACTGCTGACCTTGCAGTTAACAGCCCGATACATAATCCACTATGCTATTAGGACTCCTTAAAAACTTACATAGAGGAGAGGTAATTCATGTTGAGGGATCTTGTTAGAAATCTGAGATGGTTTAACAATAACAGTGACTTGAGTCTGACATGATTCTCTAACATTCTATGAACTGAAGCGTATTGAATAGGAATAATATCCAGTAACAAAATGAGTTCTGGTAGCAGAGTGGTTATGAGTCGGGCTGCTAACCTCAAGGTCAGCAGTTCAAAATTACTAGCCATTCTATGAGAGAAAGATGAGGCTTTTGGCTCCCATAAAGATTTACAGCCTTAGAAATTCTATACATGGTTGCTATGAGTCAGAACCGATTCTACAGCATACCACCACCAACAAAATGAAGTCTTCTTTTTGATATCAACATTATAATTAAACAAATCACTAGGTACAAACATATTTATATTTTATGCATATCTTCAGGCCTTTAAAGACACCTCATTGATACATTCTGAGCAGGAGCACTTCTCAGTGGGGGTGGGAAATGGTGGTGACCACAGCTCTCATGAGTCATGGTATGATTGTGCCCTGTGGTCAACCTTGTTACCGTGTGGAGGATATAACACTTATGTCTGTTCAAATTTGAATGATTTTGCTTAACTGAAGTAGATTGTTGTATTATTGTTAAGTGCTGTTGAATTGGTTCTGACCCATAGCGACTCTGTAGAGGGTTTCCAAGGAGTGACTGTGAGCTTGAACCCCCGACATTGTGTTTCAAGCTGACCTTACAGTCTAGTGCATTAACCCACAGTGCCGCACCAGGACTCTGCAGTAGACTAGGAAGATTAATTCAGTTCTGCATTCCAGCAAAGGGTAATGACAGCCAGGAAATTAACTGCAGAAATGAACAGAATAGGGTGGTTTCCTTGGCCAGTGCCAAACTAGGCTGAGGGTCATCTGGCAGTTGACAGCACTGTCAGTGTTTTAAGGAGCCCTGCCAGTGCAGTGGGTAAGAACTTGACTGAGAGACAAAAGGACGGTTGGAGAAAAAGAGGAAGACCCCCGACACTCTCTCTGCTTGGAAGACCTGGAGATCTGCTTCTGTAAAAATGTCCGTGTAGGAAACCCTACGGAGCAGTTTTATGCTGTGCCAAGGAATCCTTGAGTTAGAATCAACTCCACAACACACAACAGGGTCTCCACTGGCTATGATGGAGTGGATCATGGAACACTTGTGGTGACCCAAGGTCAGGGTATAACTTTTGCCTCTGCCATTTTTTGATGGAATGGTCCAAGGTAAGTCACTTAGCCTCAGTTTTTTCTCATGAGTAGAGATGTTACGGTACAAAAGTTCCAGCCACCAACTGCTACAGCCAATTACAGAGACAGGGTATGAATCAATATACGTTTTATTGACACCTTTGGAAGATGGTGAGCTTCTTCTTAAAGACTGTCTTACTTTCCCCCATATGGTTGGAGTTCTTCTAAGCATCCATCTGTTATTGTCACATTCCTTTCTCAGAATGTAATGGCTCTCCACCAGTTCAAGGTCCCTTACACCCTAGGAGTAACTCTTTCTTGCCCCTTCAAACAAAGAGTGGTGTTATTGAAGACAACTGCTAGCCAGACACTTTCTTTCCTTGGAGTCATGAGATCATAGCCTTCTGGTTTTCCTTCCAGCTTGCTTTCTTCTTCTAAACTTTAATTAACCCTATAGCACTGAATCATTCAGCTTGCATGTTCTGGGTATGGCACTGTGGGTTAATGTGCTGGACTGCAAAGTCAGTTTGATCTGCAAGGCTGGTGGTTCAAGCTCACCAGGTGCTCCTAGGAAACCATAAACAAGGTCACTATGGATCAGAACCAACATTACACTTAACAACAATAACAGCAACATGGTCTGGGAGCACATACACAAGGGAAAATTTAGTCAGGGCAGTAATGATTGGGAACAATGATTAAAAGGGTTTATGATGAAATGAAAGAAGGGTTGAAACACATATGAAACCTATTAAAATCCTTCTTTCAGAGAGACTAATTGGAGTCTTTAAAAACAAATAAAATAAGACAAAACAAAAACAACAAACCAGTGTCTGTTGAATGGATTCCTATGCATGGCATTTGCAAGTGTGCCAGAGAAGAATTGCATTTCATAGGGTTTTTTTCTTTCTTTTTAAAATAATAGTTTAGTGTGTTTTTGGTGAAGGATTAGCAGCATTTCAAGTTCTCATTAAGCAATTTCTATATAAATTGTTCAGTGACATTGGTTCCATTCTTCATGATTCATAAAGTTTCCAATGACTGATTTTTCTGAAATAGATTGCCGAGGCATTCTTTTGAGATGTCACTGTGTGATCTTGAAGCTCCAATCATTTGGTTAACAACAGCCAAGTGCCTAGTGAATTATTTGCATCTCCCAGGGACCATCCAGTCCAAGCACGACTCTTAGTTTTTAACATTGAAAGAATAGTGTGTGAAAAATCTGTAAATGCTGTAGGATACTTGATAAAAATGGTTATATTTATTAATTAATGTATAATGTCATCAACAGTAAAGACGGCAGTGGGATGCTGAGCCTGGAGAAACAAGGCTCATTTTACTGGCTTGTTTTTCCTCCATGATACAGATGCTGTTGTTGTTAGGTGCCACTGAGTTGGTACCTACCCACAGTGACCTTATGCACAACAAAATGAAGCACTGCCCAGTCTGCCGCCAATCTCACAGCCCTTTCTATGCTTGAGCTCATTGCTGCATCCATGGTGCCGTTCCATCTTGTTGGGCGTCTTCCCCTTTTTCGCTGACCCTCCACTTTACCACCACCATTTGTCTGTCAGTTTGTTGCACTATGATGGCTTGTGTGTTGCTGTGATCCTGGAGACTATGCCACAGGTATTTTAAATATGAGCAGGGTCACCCATGGTGGACAGGTTTCAGCTGAGTTTCTAGACAAAGACAGACAAGGAAGAAAGAGGGATGGATAATTCCAAATATTTAGTCAGTGAAAACCTTATGAATAGCTGTGGAACACTGTCAGTACCAGAATATTGAATAATGAAACATGATGAAGAGTACCAGAGATTGTCAAAAGTGAAATGGAATGCATAAAGATTGATATATTAGGCAATAGTGAGTTGAAATGGACTGGTATTGGCCATTTTGAATCTGAAAGTCACATGGTTTACTATGCCAGGAATGACAATTTGAGGAGGAATGGTATCACATTCATCATCAAAAAGAACATTTCAAGATCTGTCTTGAAGTACAACACTGTCTGGGATAGGATACTATCCATACGCCTATAAGGTAGAGCAATTCATACAATTCTTATTTAAATTTATGCACCAACCACTAAATTCAGTGATGATGGAATTGAGGAATTCTACTAATGTTTTTCAGTCTAAAGTTGATCAAATATGCAACCAAGATGTATTGTTAATGACTGACAATTGGGATGCAAAGGTTGGAAACAAAGAGGGAAGTTCAGTAGTTGGAAAATATGGCCTTGGTGACATAAATGATACTGGAGATCGCATGAAAGAATTTTGCAAAACCAATAACTTCATTGCAAATACGTTTTTTAAACAATATAAAAGATGACTTTACACATGGATCTCACCAGATGAAATGCACAGAAATCAGATTAACTACCTCTGTAGAAAGAGACAGTAGAAAAGCTCAATATCATCAACCCAAACAGGGGCAGGAGCAGACTATAGAACAGACCATCACTTCCTCATGTGCAAATTCAATCTGAAGATGCAGAAAATGAAAACAAGTCCATGAGAGCCAAAATATGACCTTGAATATATCCCACCTGAATTTAGAGATCATCTGAAGAACAGATTTGAAGCATTAGACACTAAAGACTGATGACCAGAAGAGTTGTGGGATGACATCAACAACATCATACAGTATGAAAGCAAAAAGTCATTAAGAACTCAAGAGAGAAGGAAAAGACCAAAAGATGTCAGAAAAGGCTCTGAAGCTTGTTCTTCAGTGTAGCGATGCTAAATAAAGTGGAACAAATGAGGAGGTAAAAGAGCTGAATAGAATATTTTAAAGGGCATCTCAGGTAGAAAGGTCAAATATTACAACGAAATGTGCAAAGACCTAGAGTTAGAAAACCAAAAAAGAAGAACACATTCAGCAAGCTGAGGGAACTGAATTAAAAATTCAGGCTTTGAGTTGCAATATTGAAGGATTCTATGGGCAAAATAAGGAGCTCTGATAGCTTAGTGGTTACAAATTGGGCTGCTAATCTCAGTCAGCAGTTGGGAACTACCAGCGATTCTGTGGGTGAAAGATGAAGCTTTCTGCTCTGGTAAAGATTTACAACCTCAGAAACTCTATGCAGGTTTACTGTAGTCTGAACAGACTTTACGGCACACCACCACTACCACCACCACGGGCAAAATATTGAATGATGCAGAAAGCATCAAAACAAGATGGAAGGACTACACAGTCACTGTACCAAATAGAAATGATTAATGTATTTGAAGTGGTAGCACATGTTCAAGAGTCAATGATAATGAAGGAAGAAATCCAAGGTGCATTGAAGGCATTTGCAAAGAACAAGGCACTGGGAATTTATGATTACAGATTGAAATATTTTAACAGAGTGATGCAGCACTGGAGGCACTCACTTGTTTATGCCAAGAAATTTGGAAGACAACGACCTGGTCAGTTTACTGGAAGAGATCCATATTTGAGCTCATTCCAAAGAGATGCAACCCCAAAAAATGTGAAAATCATAAGAAAATACCATTAATATTGCACTCAAGTAAAATTTGATAAAGATAATACAAAACAGCTGCAACCATATATTGATAAAGAACTTCCAGAGGCTCAATCCAGATTCAGAAGCATACGTGGAACAAGGATTATCACTGCTGACATCAGAGGGATCTTGTTTGAAATCAGAGAATACCAGAGAGATGTTTACCTGTGCTTTATTGATTATGCAAAGACTTCTGATTGTGTGGATCATGACAAGCTATGGACAACATCGTGAAGACTGAGTATTCAGCAACACTTAATTGTGCTCATGAGGAACCTGTACATAGATTAAGAGGCAGTTATCAAACAGAACATGGGAACACTGAATGATTTAAAATTAAGAAAGGTGTGCGACAGGGTTATATTCTTTCACCATACTTATTCAACCCGCATGCTGAGCAAATAATCTTAGAAGCCGGATTATATGAAGAAAAACATGGCATCAGCATTAGAGGAAGATGCATTAACAATCTGCGATATTCAGATAATACAACCTTGATTGCTGAAAGTGTAGAGGACTTAATATAGTTACTGATGAAAATCAAAGACCACAGCTTTCAGTATGGGTTGCATCTCAATGTAAAGAAAACAAAAATCCTCACCACTGGACCAATAAACAACATCCATATAAATGAAGAAAAGCTTGAAGTTGTCAAAGACTTCATTTTGTTCAGTTCAACCATCAACACTCATGGAAGCAGCAGTTAAGCAATCAAATGACGTATTGCATTAGATAGATCTGCTGCACAAGTGTTAAAGAGCAAAGATGTCACTTTGAGGACTAAGTTGTGCTTGACCCATGCCATGGTATTTTTAGTAACTTCATATGCATATGAAAGTTGGACCGTGAATAAGGAAGACCATAGAAGAATTTGAGTTATGATGTTGGAGGAGCATATTGAAAGCACCATGGGCTGCCAAAAGAACAAAATGATCTGTGTTGGAAGAAGTACAGCTAGAATGTTCCTTGGAAGCCAGGAATGCCAGACTTTGTCTCTCAGACTTTGGGCATATTATCAGGAGGGACTAGTCCCTGGAGAAGGCTATCACTTTGGGAAAGTGGAGGTTCTGGGGAAAAAGAGGAAGACCCCAAATGAGATGGATTGGCACAGTTGCAGCAGGATTGTACTCAAAAATAGCAATGATAGTGAGGTTGGTTGGGGCAGGACCGGGCAGTGTTTCTTTCTGTTGTGCACAGGGTTTCTCTGAGTTGGTACAGACTCGATGGCACCTACCAAATACAACCACTTTACCAAGCATGATGCTCTTCTACAGGAACTGGTCCCTTCTGATAATATGTCCAAAGTATGAGAGATGAAGTTTGCCCAATTCTATCGTCTCAGGAGCATTCTGGTTTATTTCTTCCAACACAGATCTGTTTGTTCTTGTGATATGGATGGATAGTGCTAAAGATCTCCACTGTGCATCTCATCTGACTGTGAAGATCCTGAAATATAAAAACATTGTGGGGAAGTAAAGGATATTTATTTTGGGGTCTAGTAGATACCCTCAGATCACTGGAGCACAGACTAGTCCTAACTATTCTCAGAAGAGGTCAGTTGTCTCAATGATTAAGAATCTTTAGAAAGCCCTGTGTTTTCAGTAGCCAAACTGTCTTCCTCACTGCTCTGTAAAACATATGAATGTGTGCTATTTCTGTTTCCAACCTTCACAATGATCATTTCCTTTTCTTTTGTATAAAACGCCTTTTCTCATTTACTCTTGTAAAAGTCTCTCTGGTACTTAAGACTTGAATTCAATGTCAAAGGACTTTCCTTATTTCTTCAGTTATATGGTAGGTATTAGTCTTATATAGTCTTAGTGACTGTACAATTTACTGTTTTGTGTTGTTATTTACCATACGGTATGTCCATCACTCATTTCCTTAAAATGAATGAATTTGAGTGTGAAGGAACATGAATGTTACACCAACTCTTTTCGAAGCTAATATTGCAAATTTATGATGACAAGGATGGTGAGATAGTAAGTGGCTTTCTAGTATAAACTATTTGAGAAAAAAAGAGTTAATTGGTCAGAGAAAGAAAGAGTCAAGAACCACATTTATTTGATGTGTGGGGGGGGTGAAGTTTTGAAAATCAATTCAAGTATGGTGAATTTGAGATTAAGGTAGTAAAGTATTGATTGGAAACCCTTGATGTATGACCAAGAGGTTTTAGAGGAAGAAGAAATTTAAGTTTCATATGTGGGGGGAAAGAAAAATTGATGGTAAAATTAGACCCAGTCAGGGGTATCTGGTGGACCTTTTCTAGTTACTTTGCCACCTAGATTCAATGCAACATAACGCTTGTATTTCTCACATAGATAAATGAATGTAGGATATGTCTCTTGCACTCCACACACTGATCTATCTTTATAAATACGCCTTCTTCCCACACCAAAACGCTCTGTTTGATAGTTACTCTTGAAATCATAGTGTGGAGTTCCAGGCATGTAAGAAATACAAGGTGGTTTACATTATTTTATTTCATATTTAAATGAGCAATTTCCTTCTTATTTTCTTACCGCATCTAACCAAAGTCAAAATAATGTAGACCTTGAAAAGAAGAGATGCTATTAGGATCAGCAGCTCCTATTCTGAATGTGCTTAATGGACTCAGTTTTTGCTTTAGAATGTATCCTTTTTATTCCCCTAAGCTTTTCACACAATGCTCAGACAATTTGCTTTTTTGTACTGTAGAGATAAGTGTTACCTGAAAAGGAAATTACTGACATTGTCCCTTCTCTATCCTTTCCATAGTGTTTCCCTTTCTCAGGGTGTCTGGTGATTTTCTTTTCCTTCGGACTTTTCCATTATATTGAATTTAGATATCATGTGTTTTCTGAGACTTCAGTCATGATCATTCTGCTTCAGTCCCAAGGAAGGACATGGGAAGGTCTGGAAGCTCACTTCAGAGACCATGAAACAAGAGTCAACCCCATTGGCTCCTACTGGCCCATCCTAGAAAGGAATCCCCATTGTCACTTCTCATACCCTATGATATTCCTAATGTCTTGGTTTTTCTCCATCTTTCCCACCATTTCACTTTACCGGGAGCAGTGTTTGAAAGAAATGGAAACACATCTGTTATTAAAAGATTGCATCTCTGAACCTGGTGGAATCCCATTAATTAACCAATAACAATGGTGGTGGTGGTGATTATGTGCTGTGGAGTCGGTTTCGACTCATAGCAACCCTGTATAGGGTTTCCAAGGCTGTAAATCTTTATGGAAGTAGAAAGCCTCATCTTTCTCCCATGGAACAGCTGGTAGTTTCGAACTGCTGACCTCCAGGTTGACAGCCTGACTTGTAACCACTGCGCTACTAGAGCTCCTTAGCCAATAACAATTGATGTTTTTGTTAGGTGCCATCAAGTCGGTACCGACTCATAGCAACTCCATGCACAGCAGAATGAAACAGTGCCCTATCCTGGGCCAACCTCACTACTGTTGCCAAACTTGAGTCCATCGATGCTGCCACTTGGCATTCCATCTCGGGGGTCTTCCTCTTTTTCTCTGACCCTCCACCTTACCAAACATGATATCCTTCTCCAGTGACTGGTCCCTCCTGACAATATGTCTGAAGTATGAGAGACGAAGTTTGGCCATCTTGGCCTCCAAGGAGCACTCTGGCTGTATTTCTTCCAAAACAGATCTATTAGTTCTTTTGGCAGCCCATGGCACTTTCAACATTCTCTCCCAACACCATAACTCAAAAGCATCAATTCTTCTACAGTCTTCCTTATTCACTGTCCAGCTTTAGCATGCATATGAGGTTATTGAAAATACCATGGCTTGGGTCAGGTGCATCTTAGTCCTCAAGCTGACATCTTTGCTCTTCAACACTTTAAAAAAGTCTTGTGCAGCAGATTTGCCCAATGCAACACATCATTTGATTTCTTGACTGCTGCTCCTGTGTTGATAGTTGATCCAAGAAGAATGAAGTCCTCGACAACTTCAATCTTCTCTCCATTGATAAGAATGTTGTTTATTATTCCAGTGGTGAGGATTTTTGTTTTCTTTACATTGAGATGTAATCCATACTGAAGGCTGTGCTCTTTGATATTCATCAGTAGATGTTTTAAGTCCTCTTCACTTTCAGCAAGCAAGGTTGTATCATCTGCATACAGCAGGTTGCTAATGAGTCTTCCTCCAATGGGAATTTAGCTACCTCCTTGCTGTTGTTCTAATGTCGCATTTTAACTCATAGCCAGTGTGACAGAGTATAATTGCCCCATAGGGTTTCCTTGGCCGTCATCTTTACAAAAGCATGTTCAAGGGTTAACAGAAAAGCAGTTAGCTCAGTTTCAAATTACCCAGTAAACAAGGTAAGCATAAGTTTAAGTGAGCTTACTTACTACTCTGTAGTGAACAGTTCCACATTTTTTCACCACATCAAAGATTCTGCTTCTAGGGATCCTGGCACCTGTCTCTCTTCCAACTCCACAACGTCTTCATATAGAATCGAAGCCTTTTTTCAAATTACAATCCCTGGCAGGGATAGAGCACCCAGTAAACAAAGTAAACATGGTCTTACTTGTGGTTGTTTACTAATCTGTAGTGAACAGCTAGCTTCACATGCTGTTTGTCATATGTGTAATGAAACATATGAGAAAAATTTCACTATAGATTCATAAGTAAGCATAAATAAACCTACAATTGCCTTGATTACTGGATAATCCACTTCTACCTTAATCATTCTACCACCAGGACTCCTAGCTACTTCCTGTTGTTGTTTTGTTAAGTGCCTTAGAGTCACTTCTGACTCATACAGATCTTATTTACAGCAGAAGGAAACACTGCTCAGTCCTGTGCTAGCCTCATAATTTTTTTGTTTGAGCCCATTGTTGCTGCCACGGTGTCAATCCATCTCCTTGGGGGTGAAGGGGGCGGGTCTTCTTTTTTGCTGACACTCCACTTTAGCAAGCATGATGTCCTTCTCCAGGGTCTGATCCCTCCTGATAATATGTCCAAAGAAAGAGAGATGAACTCTCGTCATCCTTGCTTGTAGATATTTCTGGTTGTACTTCTTCCAAGATAGATTTGTTTTTCTGGCATTCCATGGTATTTTCAGTGTTCTTCAGTGTACCTTAATTAAAACAGCATCAGTTCTTCTATGGTCTTTCTTATTCATTGTCTAACTTTCACACACATATGAGGTAATTGGATATACCATGGCTTGGGTCAGGCATACTTCAGTCTTCAAACTGAATACCTTTGCTCTTGAACACTTTAAAGAGGTTTTCTGCCACAGATTTGCCTAATGAATACATCACTTGACTTCTTGTCTGCTGCTTCCATGAGCATTGATTGTGGATTCAAGCAAAATGAAGTCCTTGACAACTTCAATCTTTTTTCAGTTTGTCATGATGTGATTTATTGGTACAGTTGTGAGGATTTTTGTTTGCTTTACATCGAGGTGCAATCCACACTGAAGGCTGTAGGCTTTGATCTTCATCAATATTTCAAGTCCTCGTTGCTTCTAACAAATCAGGTTGCATCATCTGTGTATCGTAGGTTGTTAATGAGTCTTCCTTCAATCCTGATGCCATGTTCTTCATATAATCCAGCTTTTTAGATTACTTGCTTAGCCTACAGATTGAATAAGTATGCTGAAAGGATATAACCCCAGTACACAACATTCCTCATGAACGTAATAAAATGTTCTGGAATATCCTTTCTTCACAATATTATCCATAGTTTACACTGATATCCAATGCTATCCAGATCCACGTAGCTGAATGCCTTTGCATAGTTAATAAAGTACAAGTAAACATCATTCTGCTAGTCTCTGCTTTCAGACAAGATCTATCCCCCATTCTATGTCCTCTTCTGAATCCAACTTGAATTTCTGGCAGCTCCCTGTTGTTGCACTGCTGTAACCAATTTTTGTTTTTAATTCATCAAAATTTTACTTGCATATGATATTAGTTATATCAGGTCACCATTTTCGGAATGGCACAAATATGGATCTCTTCGAATCAGTTGGCCAGGTAGCTAGCTGTCTTCCAAATTTCTGGGCGTAGGTGAGTGTAACCTGTTAAGGTAAGGGAACAAGAGGGAAGCTACTGAGGAAAATTACTGGGGCATCAGAAAAGCAGCATTGATTGGGAAAAGATCAGTAGAACCATAAAATCTTCCAAATATAAAGAACAGAGGGGCAGCATATGGACATAAGAGATAATCTATCTCCTTGTTAGACAGGCAGGATGTAAACATGATAAAATGAAAAAAACGATCTCTTTGTATGTCCTCTCTCTCTTTTAAACAATCCAGTGGGGGTTGTGAACCATCAGATGCACATTAACCTCCCCCATAACCAGTTTTCAGCTCAGACGCAAAACTGGTTATGCCAAGAATCCCAGATGCCTCAGCAACAGAATTCATCTTGAAGTCCTAGACGCCATTATGGAGGTCAGATGTGCGCACAGCATGGGGAAAAGGAGAGACACGTGACACAGGAGAGTGGCAATGCATGAAACTGAAAGTCCACCTGGTTTTTGAAAATGAAACAATTGCCATTGTATATAAAAACACTTCTCCCTATAAATGCATGCCCTGGTGTGGCACTGTGGGATAAAGAGCTGGATCGCAAGTTGGTGGTCCAAACTCACCAGCCACTCCTTGGAAACCCTATGCAGGGTCGCTGTGAGTGGGAACCGACTTGACGGTACTTAACAACAGCAACAACAACTGAAGTCCTGGTGTGGTGCTATAGGGTAAGCACTAGACTGCTAACTGAAAGGCTGGACGTTCAAACCCACCAGCTGCTCCTTGGAAGCCCTATACAGGGTCACTAAAAATCGGAACCAACTCTGTGGCACCTAATCACCACAACTGTTACCCCGGAGTCTTGGTGTGGTTCTGTAGGATAAGCACTGGACTGCTACCCACAAGGTTGGTGGTTCAAATACACCAGCTGCTCCTTGGAAACCTTGTACAGGGTCACTGTGAGTTGGAACTAGCTCGCTGGAGTTCTGGTGTGTTGCTAGAGGATAACTGGGCAGCTAGCTGCAGGGTTGGGGAGCACATGTGCATGCATTTTGTGTGTGTGTATGAGTGTGTGTGACATACCTTCTGAGATCCAGCAGAGAAGCCTGAAGTCAGCAGCAGGTTAAGGACTTCAGTTATCATTTAAAGACTCCTCCTTTCTTTGGCTGACAGGTTCAGTGTGAAATTGTCACTTTTCTTAAGTTACATTGCCCAGTGTCTGGGCTAGACAATCTAACCATGGATATCTTACAGGCATCTGGGAGAGCTTCAGTCTTTGCTCATCTACTCAGCCTGTGAGCTGGGGCTGAGCGCCCTTGCTGGTTCTCTGAGCCCATGGTCATTCCCAGGGCCATCCTCCTGCTCAGCACCAGGAGCGCAGACTCAGGCTTTTTCTTCTCCTTGTGCTCATCCACCTGCCTCCTTCTTTCCTGGGTATTTGCTGACTGAGACTTCACTTTCAGCTCAGCACTTCCAAACATCCATGGTGAAGGCAGATTTGCAGACTTGTCAGCTTCCAATCTGCTCTGTCATTGTAGCTCTAGCTGTGTCTCTTCTAAGGAGCTTTGTACACAGAGTCCTCTGCACTCTGATATCCAAGTGGACACCCTTGCATGACCTGTTTCCTGCCATCTCCTTTTCCTGCCTGCATTTCTCTTTCTTTAAACTCCCATCCTATTTTTCTTAAGGTAGACTTCAGAGATATTGTGGATTTGGTTCCAGATTGCAGCAATAAAGTGAGGATGGCAATTAATCAAGTTACATGACATGTTTGATTTCCTCTTGTATTTTGGACTGCCAGGAAGGAGAAGGACATCATGCTTGGTAAATGGAGGGTCAGCAAAGAAGAGGAAGATAACCAACAAGATGGATCGATACAATGAGAGCAAAAATGGGTTCAAACAGAACAATTGTGAGGATGGCACGAGACTGAGCACTGTTTGGTTCTTTTGTGCAGAGAATTAATGTGAGTCAGAACTTGATGGCACCTCTGGTAGCATAGTGGTTAGGAGTTGGCCTGCTAACCTCAAGGTCAACAGTTCAAAACTACCAGCCATTCCATGGGAGAAAGATGAGGCTTTCTGCTCCCGTAAAGATTTATAGCTTCGGAAACTCTGTACAGGGTTGTTATGAATCAGAACTGACTCCACGGCACACTACCATCACCAATAACAACAGTGCATATAAGGAGACCTGGTGTGGCACTGTGGGATAAGAAGTTCAGCAGTTTAAACCCACCAGTTGCTCCATGGGAGAAAGATGAGGCTTTCTGCTCCTGTAAAGAGTTATAGCCTGGGAAACCCTGAACAAAGTCACTGTGAGTCAGCATCCACAGATGTCAATGAGTTGGAGGTTTTGAGATGAGTGAACAAAAAAGTGATGTTTACACTATACTGTTGTCCATCACGTGCACAATAACATAATGAAGAAGTTTGCAATAATGTGAGATTGATCCCGATAAGTCACAGAGACATGCAGTGTGTACACTGTTGGAAAAAACTCCCAGCACCGCAGAGTGCTTGAGGCAGAGCTGCCTCAGGCTTCAGATCGTAAAATTACAGACTCTGTGAAGCGCAACAAAGCACGGCACAATAAAATGAGGCACACCCGTAGTACCCTACCCCGTCCTGTCCTTTTTTTCACTGGAGACATACAGAACTAGTTGGTTACAACAATTACTTAAAAAGTAAAGCAGTTGCTTTCTTTTAGAAACTGACTGAGTAGAGTCAGGAGAGATAATGGTGATGCTGGTGGGATGTATCTGTCATTTTGAAACCAAGGAGATGTCAAGTGAAGGAGGACAAGCATCAGGTGGGCATTACGGAACCAGTGTTTCCTTGTTTGACCGTCCTGAGCTGGGAACTTGCCTCTCCTCTTTCCTGATGTGACACCTGGGCTAGAGGTTCTGGAGACCCTGTAATTGATCCGCTCTTTCCAAATCCCAAGGATTTGGGGTCTTGACCTGCAGAATTGTGTGGTCCTCTGTCTTCCTTCCAAGTCTCTTCCTGTACCTGCTGCCTTTTTGATGGCGGTCCCATCTTGCATTTAACAAACACCAACTCCAGCCTCTCTGCTGTATTTGGGGAGGAATTCCTGGGGGCTGCCTAGTTCACTGAGAAAAATATTCTCCTGGTTAAACCCTGGCGGCGGTTCATCATTCCTTCTTCCTGACTAATCTAGAACCACCACAGTGGGATGCATTGAGAACAGATGTTTAATTATTGAACAAGGCCCTGCCTCTCCAATGTTTGGTTAAATGAAGCTCCATAGCCACACTCTGACCGGGAGCCACTTCCTTGCTTTTATGCCTCTGTCTGCCAACATTCATCTGTCCTTTTCAAAACTGAAGAGAATTGCATAAAAATTTTATGTGTCTTATGTTAGAGTGAACACACCTCATTTATTTAATTGAGATTACCTTCCTTTCCCTCTCTGATTCAGCCTAATATCACTATCAGTTTAATATTCCGGAACCATCTTTCACATTCTCTCAGTCTCATAGTGCAGTTTGTCAGAGACGCCAGGACCGGTGGGTAAACTAGAAACACAAGATCATTTGGGG
>NW_006408539.1:24826448-24828535 GCF_000296735.1 Chrysochloris asiatica
ACAACAACAAAATATATATATGGACATACATATTGTATGTTATATATACATAAAATACACATATAATACACATACATATATAAGCACTGGACTGCAAGGTCATTTGAATCATAAGGTTGGCTGTTGAGAGTAAGAGGAGGCTGCTTCCGTAAACACTGACAGTCTTGAAAACCCTAGGGGGCAGTCCTAACCTGTCCTATAGGGTCACGCTTAGTCCGGATGGGCTTGGTGACGATGGTTTGGTTTTGGTGTTTTGGTATATTATACTATCACTCCTTTTCATAAACTAGTCACTCTGGTCACATTATTTTAATTTGCTTTTGTTTTGAGCATTTGCTTTGGATGTGTTGTGATGCAGTTCTCCGATATACATCATAATCGTCTTGGGAATAATAGTAGTAATACTGCTGTTCCTGTGTGCCACTAAGGCCTTTCTAACTTACAGTGACTTCATGTGACAGAGGAGAACTGCCTGTAATCTTTAGGGAAGCAGATAGCATTCCTCAGGTGGGCCTATAGTGATTTCTTAAACAAATGGATGGCAGCCTTGTCTGATGGCATCATCTGATTGCACAAGGGAAGAGGGGTGGGCAGAAGAGGAGGATCTTTATCAGCATCAGCCCGAATCTGTTTCCTGTGGAGCAGAAGCCAGCATTGCCTCCATTCTCCAACCTTCTTACCAATTCTGACGCCAGCAGTTCCTCCCACAGCTCTCTCTACATCTTTGCTGGGGTCTATAACTCACTGCAGTGGTCACCCAGAACTCACCGACCTTACTCAGTTGTAGGATTCTTTAGGGAAGCTGCTGTTGTTGTTTCTAAATGCCCTCAAGTTGGTTCTGACTCATAGTGACCCGGTATAGGGTTGCCAAGACTGTAAATCTTTTGGGAGCAGAAAACCTCATCTTTCTCCCATAGAGTGGCTGATAGTCTAGAACCACTGACCTTGTGGTTCACAGCTCAGTGCTTTTCCTACAGAGTCAGGTAACATGCAACAATTCACTATGAGGATCAACTTGGAAGGAACAGAAACAGGAGCCCTGGTGGTGCAGTGGTTGAGTGCTGCTAAGCAAAAGATTGGTGGTTCCAACCCACCAGAGGCTCCGCAGGAGAAAAGATCTGTGATCTACTCCTATAAAAATTACAGCCAAGAAAACCTAATGGGCAGTTCTATTCTGGTCTATAGGGTCTCTACTGTTGTTGTTAAGCACTGTCGAAGCAGGGCTGTTTCATAGGAACCCTGGGTAGGGTTTGAACTGCAGACCTTTTCGTTAGCTGTCTAATGTTTATCTTACAGAGCCACCCCAGGAATCCAGGAGATCTGCCTTGGGCCCTAGAGTGATAGTATTATTGAATGCCACGGAGCTGGTTCTGACTAGTAATGCCCTGGGACTCCTGGGGTGGCGTTGCAGGATAAACGCTGGACCACATGGTTCTTTGAACTACAAGGTTGGTGCACCTCAGAAACCCTATACATGGAGCCAACTTGACAACACTTAACAAGAAAAACAGAGATGATCCTGATCAGAGTCACCTCACTGGCATATAAAAACTTAACTTTAGGGACCAACTCAGATGGCTCCACACTGTTAGGCCTTCAGTGACCCATGGGACTATAAATAGACTCTTATCTCTGAGCTACTATGATTTTCACTGTTCACTCCAGCAGTGACCACACATTTTGCTGCTTTGTAACTTCATATTAGTGTGTGTGTGTGTGTGTATGTGTGTGTGTGTGTGTGTATTCAGAGAGTTCTCAGTCTCTGGGAATGAATTGTGTGTATTCCTCATGGGTGAATGGCAGCTGTTTCAAACCCTTTAGGGGATGCAGCCACTTATATGTAAAAAAAGGTGATACCAGCATATTCAATGAATAAATTAATACATGCACCACAAAACAAAACAGAAAAAAAAGCACCCAAACTCACTCAGTGGCATCCTTAGTCTTCTAACTGGCATCTCTGATCAATTCAGACTCTACATAATCCTGTACATTACAGTGTAGAACTGCCTCATAACGTTTTTTTGGCTACAATACTTTTCAATTTGATTTCATTGTTGCTATTGTTGAGAATGTACACAGGAAAA
>NW_006408539.1:24829505-24832780 GCF_000296735.1 Chrysochloris asiatica
CAGCTCCATTACTTTCATTCTGTGAGTTCGGCAACCATTCTCACCCTATACCTTCGAATCATTCTTTTCATTGTCCTACACAAACTCACTGGCCCTAAGTTTTCTATTTAATCTCTCAAGTTACTATTGTCAATTTGATCCCATATGTTGTTGTTGTTAGGTACCATTGAGTTTATTTATCGTGATCTTGTGCACAATAGCATGAAACACTGCCCAGTCCTGCCTCATCCTCACAATTGTTACACTTGAGCCCACTGCTGCTGCCACTGCATCAAACTATCTCATTGGGGCGGGGGTGTCTTCTTTTTTCACTGACCCTTCACTTTACCAAGTCCTTCTTTGGGGACTGGTACTTCCTGATAACATGCCTGAAATATGAGAAACCAAGTCTTGTCATCTAAGTTTCTAAGGAACATTCTGGCTGCACTTCTTCCATTACAAATTTTTATGCTCTTCTGTCAGTCCATGGTACTTTCAACAGTGCCCCAACATGATAATTAAAGTTCAAATACTATTAACTGTCCAACTTTCACATGTATATGAACCTATTGAAAATACCATGGCTTGGGCCAGGTGCACTTAGTCCTCAAACTGGCACCTTTGCTCTTGAACATTTTAGATGTTTTTCTGCAGCAGATTTGTCTAATGCAACACATTGTTTGATTTCTTTTTCTTTAAGTTTTTATTGTAGATTGAGTGTAAGTTTATAGGGCAGATCATCACTTTTACATTCAATAAATTATACAACTTGTTTCATCACAATGATTACATTCCCCTCTATGTACTATCAGTTAACAGTATTTCTCTCTATTCACTTTAGCTCTCTTTAAAAACAAAATAAAACAAAAAAAACAACAACAAACACTCAGGCATACATAATAATTTACACCACCAAGGGGCACATTCTGCAAGTCTGCCTCCTAGTTGCAAGCTTTTCGTCCCTCTCTTCCCATGAATCTATAATGCTCAGCTGCTCCCTCTCTCCATATCCCCACTCTGTCTCTATTTCTGGTATCATTGCTTCTCTGGATAAGGTCCCACATTCTGCTTGTGCTCTTCTCCCTTAATGGTCCTAGAGTCCTTTGTTTTTGGACTGTAAGATTAACTGCTCCCCCTTTTTTGTTACAAAACTTCTGTCTTTACAATTATGACAGTTACAATTAGTCATGATAACAATTAACTCATTATTGAATTATAAGAATCTTATTACCATCTCTTTTAACCAAACCCATCTAGACAAGATGAAAACTATTCAGTGGGGACTCTTTTTTCCCCCCCACACTCTTAAATTAAACACCCTCTTAAAACTGTGTAAGCAGTCACTTCGTGCCTTTATTGCCCCCTCATTTTAGGTAGCCAGTGTCTAAGTTGCCCGTCCCTATCTACCTTGTGTACAGAGGGGATAGCATTGATACTTGATGTGAAGACTTCCCTCTCTGTTGGTATTTAGAGTAACTACCTCCATAAGTATAGGTCAGGTTCATCGAATTGTAGCAATTTACCCTTGTTTCCTTTATAAAAATAAATAAATAAAAAAAAAATCTTCCTCTAGTTGAGTTCTGATTATTAAGCCATCGAGGCTAGGTCAAATGGGTACTACTATCTGCAAGTTTGGGTGTTCTTGTGTATCTCCCCTCACTTCATAGCAGCTGGGTGATTCACTCTCAGCTCTAGCCCTGTGTGGCTATGTCCTTGTCCATGGGCTCAGGTGCCCCAGGTCTCACTGCACTTTTGACTAACCAGCCCTTCCTCTTCTCTCTCATCTCCAGGTCAACAGGAGTCAATGGACCATGGTTGGACTCAGCCCATTTCTTCATTGCTGGCTTTCCCCTCTTCCACTCACCATTAGACCAGTGTGGTTGCCAGCAAGCTTACATGCTTGTTCATGTGTTCTCTTTGAGTTTCAGTCTTAGAGGGGAGTTTGTCCTGAAGTAACTTGACTGCTTGCCTTGATGACTACCTGGTGAACAGCTTACTTATTCTTGCAGTAGCCTGTCATACTGACATTTGTGTTTTGGGTTTTTCCTGATGATCTTTCTTTGAAGATGCATCTTCTGATGCACTAGCTGTTCCAGGCTGATCTGATTGTCCTTTCCAGTGGGAATGTCCCACCTCAGAAAGTTCGATGGGACTCAGGATTCCACCTAAGGTCTTATATTCTGCAAAGGCTACAAAAGAGGCCTGTTTCACTAAGCAAGTTCTAGAACCCCTTTTAGGTTTTCCAATCAGTTACAGGCTAAAGATGGGCTTACAAGTTTTCTGTAATCATGTTTCCTGACATTTTCCTTTCTAGCTCACTCAAGTGTCTATTTTACAACAGAAGACAAGGGAAAACAATATTCATAAGACAGTCAAGCATCTTGGTATTATTTCCCTTCTTCAAACTATGCCTAGATCCCTGTATCACAGAGCCCTGTTATTTCAAGGTTAAGCATGCATCACTATTTACCTCTGTCCCACTTAGCCCATGCAAATCTATGTCAGTGTTCCCCTACTTACCTTGTTCTTCGACCTCCTCACCCTTCTTGTATTGCCCTCCCCAACACCCGAACTGTGATGTGTCTGCCCTTACCCTGTGCTCTACCATCATCTCCTTTCAGCACCCCCAAACCCTCCACCCTAACCCCACCGTTGTGATTATCTTATATTCCATTAACTTTTCCCTCCATTTAAGACAGTCTATTTTATCCTGTAATCTACCTGACCGTCCCACCACCTAGATCTCTGTTCCTTTGTGTTTACCTTCTTTCACATTGTAATTGTTTTGACCATAGACTGACCTCTCAGATCCTCTGAATTTGTTCTCACAGTTTTATTCTGTTCTTGACTCTTCCATTTGTCGATTGACTTCCTGGTGATGCTGCCATGTATGTCAATCTCTGGTTGTTGTCTGTTCTTGTTGGTTCCGTGTCCATAGAACTCCCTTTAGGATGTTTTGCATAGCAGGGTCGGCTTTGGCAAAATCCCTTAGCTTCTGTTCACCCTGGAATGCTTTGATTACACCATCATATTTGATTGACAGCTTTGCTGGGTAGAGGATTCTTTGTTGGCAGTTTTTTTTTTTTTTTTCTTTCAGGGTTTTATATGTCTCCCCATTGCCTTCTTGTCTGCGTGGTTTCTGTGGAGAAATCAGAGCTTAATCTGATTTGCTAGCCTTTGTATATTACATTTCTCTTTTCCCTAGCTGCCTTAAGGATTCTGTCCTTATCTTTGATTTCGGAGAGCTTGATTATTATATGTCTTGGTGATTGTCTTTTAGGGTCTATCCTTCCTGG
>NW_006408539.1:24833471-24835384 GCF_000296735.1 Chrysochloris asiatica
TGTTGGTCGTTTTGATGTAATTCAGGATTTTATTTTTGTCCTGTTTCCTGTTTTAGTGTGCTCTTCCTTCTCCACAATCCCCATTTAAGCCTTTGTCCTATTGATAAACAGTTCAGAGCTGGCTATGGCTGTTTTTCACTGCCGTTTGGTTTTAAGTGGAAACTGTCTCTTTAAATTTCGAGGTGATCTGTGTGCATGCGTAGTAGAACACTGCGGGGTTGGGGGTGGGTGTCCACTCACTCAGTCAGCCCCTCTAATCACTAGAATGGAGGTGTGCAGACAGCAAGAGGCCAATAAACAGATATGAAAAAAGATTGTCCACACCTTTATCTCTGTGGTTCTGTCAGGTGTCAGTGGCTGCTCTGATCCTTCCCAGGTTCATTCTTGTCCAAGATGGCCACTCAGGGAGCAGCTGAACACCTTGGATTAGGAAGCACAGGATTTCTTGCTTCTGCTATAAATTCCACTGGCTGTAAGCCTTCCAACTTTGTAAATATCCCTTTATATGTGGTTCAGAGTTCTGGGACAATCTCCTGAGCCTGCTTGGTTTGATATTCTGTATTGCTGCTGATGGAGCTCCTCAGTGCACTTTCACCCAATCCACCATCTTGTTTGTTCTCCCTGTTTGATTTCTTGACTGCTGATTCCATGAGTATTGATTATGTATCCAAGGAAAATGAAGTCTATGACAGCTTCAATCCTTTCTATATTTATCGTGATGTTATTTACTGGTCCACTTGTGAGGATTTTTGTTTTCTTTGCATTGAGGTGTGCAAGCCATACTGAAAGTCTTTGATTTTTTTTTCAGTAAGTATTTTAAGTCTTCTTTGCTTCCAACAAGCAAGGTTGTATCATCTTCCTCCAATCAGATGTCATGTACTTTTTCATATAATCCAGCTTCTCAGATTATTTGTTCAGTATACAGATAGAATAAGTATTGTAAAAAGATACAACTTTGCCTCACACCTTTCCTGATTTTAAACCTTTCATTATCCCCTTTTCTGTTTGAATGTACAAGTTCTTCATGAGTGCAATTAAGTGTTCTGAAATACCTGTTCTCTGCAATGTTATCCATTGTTTGTCATGATCCACATAGTTGAAAGCCTTGGCATAGTCTATAAAGCACAAGTAAACATCTTTTTTATATTTTCTGCTTTTAGCCAAGATACATCTTATGTCAGCAATGATATCCCTAGTTCCACATCCTCTTTGAAATTTGGCTTGAATTTCTGGCAGTTCCATGTTATATTAATGATGTTGTTTGATGACTTCCTCATTCCGTGGGTCACCTCTCTTTGGAATGGGCACAAATATGGGTTTCTTACAATTGGTTGGTCTAATAGCTGTTTCCCAAATTTCTTGGCATAGATAAGTGAGTGTCTCCAGTGCTACATCAGTTTGCTGAAAGATATCAATTTGTATTTTGTAAATTCCTGAAATCTAATTTTCCAACAATGCCTTCAGTGCAGCTTGGACATCTTCCTTAAGTATTATTGATTCTTGATCAGATGCTGCCTCTTGAAATGACTGAACATCAACCATTTCTTTTTGGTACAGTGACACTGTGTAGCCCCTCCAACTTCTTTTGGTGCTTTCTTCATCATTCAATATTTTGCACTTGTTGTTAAGTGCCATCAAATGGGTTTTCTGACTCTTAACAGCTCTGTTTAAGGTTTTAAGGAACATATGGCCAGTTTAACTGCCAACCTTAAAGTTAGTAGTAGTCCAGTGCTTATCCTAAAACACTCCATTTTTGCCCATAGAATCTTTTGATATTGCAAAGTGAGGCTTGAATTTTTACTTCAGTTCTTTCAGCTTGAGAAGAGACAAATGCTTTCTTCCCTTTGATTTTCTAATCCCAGTTATTTGCACATTTCATTTTTAAAAGAAGTTATTATTGTGAATTAAGTGAA
>NW_006408539.1:24838049-24839166 GCF_000296735.1 Chrysochloris asiatica
GTCATTCCCAGTATAGTAAACCATATGATGGTCAGATTCAAAATGGCCAATACCAGTCTATTTCAGCTCACTAATGCCTAGGATATTGATCTTTATGCATTCCATTTAATTTTTGACAACTTCTAACTTTCCTAGATTCACACTTCATATATTCCAGTTATTAAGGAATATCTGCAACTGGATCTCTTCATTTTGTTTTGTGACCCATCAGCATATGAAGCTCCTAAAAGCTCTACTCCATTCATGTCATTATGATTAACTCAAGTTTTAGCAGACACTCTTCCCTAGTTGTATTTTGAGTCCTTCCAATCTGAGGGGCTCATCTTCTGGCACTATATGTGCCAATGTTCTGTTGTTATTCATAATATTTTCATCTTCTGACAGTACATCTGACAATGTTCCTCTGCTATTCATAAGACTTTTAGTGGCTAAACATTCAGAAGTAGTCACGTCTCCTTTTTTCTTCCATCATTAATTTTACCATTTGCACTAGTTTGAAGTTTGCAGGAGTGTCCCAGAACATAGCAGAAAAGCATGAGGAACGTATCGTCTCTAACCCCCCCCCCCCAAATTAATAATAATAAACCAATTCATCAGCACAATTTTTAACTCTTGAAAATAAAGATTTATAAGACCTTCCAAACTGAGGGACTCATCTTCTGGCACTATATCTGACAATTGTTGTTATGTTAAGTGCTGTCAAGTCGGTTCCGACTAGTCGTATAAGGGTTTCCAAGGAGTGGCTGGTGGGGTTGAACTGCCAACTTTGTGGTTCAAACTGCCAACTTTAGATGATCCAGTGTATTATGCTGTAGCGCCACACTAGGACTCCATATGGGACAGTGCTCTGCTGTCATTCATACGGTTTCTATCTCCTGGCACTGTAGCTGACAGTGTTCCACTGTTATTCATATGGTTTCTAGCTCCTGGCACTGTAGCTGACAGTGTTTCACTGCTATTCATATGGTTTCTATCTCCTGGCACTGTAGCTGAGAGTGTTCCACTGCTATTCATACGGTTTCTATCTCCTGGCACTGTAGCTGACAGTGTTCCACTGTTATTCATATGGTTTCTAGATCCTGGCACTGTAGCTGACAGTGTTCCACTGCTATTCATA
>NW_006408539.1:24839456-24846009 GCF_000296735.1 Chrysochloris asiatica
CTGACAGTGTTCCACTGCTATTCATAAGGTTTGATTTTCCAGCACTATATCTGACAGTGTTCCACTGTTATTCATTAGGTTTTCAGCAGCTAACTATTCAGAAATAGTCTGCCCCTCCTTCCTAGTCTGCCTTAGTCTGGAAGCTCTGCTGAAACCTGTCCACTAAGGTGACCCTACCAGTATTGGTTGCATAGCTTCCAGTATCACAGCAACATGCAAGCCACCACAGTACGACAGACTGAGACGAGTGGCAGCTGGTCCCATATAGATACATATTAAAACAGTATACCTTATTACTTAAACTAAACTCTGGCTGTAATCTTTATGGGAACAGATCACCTGGCAGATACTAGGGAGTGGTTCAAACTGCCCCCTTTAGGTTAGTAGATGAGCACAAACTTTTTCCCTCAGGAACCGTGAATATATGGGCATACCTGAATAAATAGATGGGAATAAATAATTTGAATACACATACACACATCCATAAATATACAGGAACAATGAACTTGAATACATCTCTTGTTGTTTGTTATTAGGTGCCATTGAGTTGGTGCCGACTCATAGAGACACTATGCACAACAGAATGAAACACTGCTCAGTCCTGCACCACCTCCTAATCGTTGTTCTATTTGAACCAATTGCTGCTGCCACTGTGCCAGCCCATCTAGTTGGGGGTCACCTGGAAATGATAAACAGATTTTCAGCTGTGTGGAAGGTTGGCGCCCCAACTCCTGCATTGTTCAAGGATCAACTGTTCAAAGAGGCTTCAAGAATTTTCCATGATCTTTTCATTCCGTTTTTCCAAGAACTTTTTGAAGCCCCTTCTTTTATTAATATACCTGAATTCAAATTTCCCATTTTACTGTGTCTGGTAGGACCAGTTAGCCTGGAAAGGAGGAAGGGAAAGAGCAGGGACTACAGAAACCTTAGAGACTTCAGTCACAAGACTTTCTTCTTGCCATTTGTGTACAAACATCTTCCTCAGGTTCATTGATCCTGTCTACTTATGGATGTGGATAGATGTATTGGCATCCCTTGAACAACATGGATTTGAGCTGCATAGGCCCACTTAGTGACAGATTTCTTTTTCCTGTTGATATTATGGAGAGCCCAAGTGTTGGGAATATCTGCTCAGATTGAACATCACGTGGTATTTTAAAGCGTTAGTGGCAAAGTGTGAGCTCATCAAAGTTGTTGTCAAGTGCCAATTTTGGTTCATAGTGATCCTGTATAGAATTTGGGGGAAAATCTATATATAAATGGTCTATGCAGTTCAGATTCATGTTTTTCAAATGTCAACAGAGTTCCTAAATGAAGATAGTCCTAGTTCAGGTTTTAATTGTTTGTGTCATCTTCTTTTGTTGTTGTTAACTGCCTTCAAGTTGACTCCAAGACTCATGGCGACTCACACACCATGATGGACATACTGTTCAGGCTGGCACTGTCCACGTGATTGGTTTCAGACTGGATCATTGTGATCCACAGGGATTTCTTTGGTTGATTTCCCACACAGATCCCCAGGTCTTTCTTCCTAGTCCATCTTAGTCTGGAAGATCCCATGAACCCTGTTCAGCACTGACAGATGGGTGGCGGCTGTCCATGACATGCATTGGCTGGATATCAAAGTTGGGTCTCCCACATGGAGGTGAGAATTCTACCACTGCCTTCTTCTTCATTTACAGGAGTCAAAATTGGTGTTGATGGATTGGCTTATTATTATGAGTTTTTTGCTTTGTTTTTAGAGAAGATGTGTTTGTCACCTCTTGTGTTTCTGTTACGTCTGTGACAGTCCTGCAAACACCACACTAATGAGAATAGTGAAATTAATGATGCAAACTGGAGGATGTGATGTTGTTGTTCTTGTCAAGTGCCCTTGAGTTGGTTGTGACTCACAGTGACTCTGTATAGGGTTTCCAAGAAGTGGCTGGTGGGTTTGAACCACCAACCTTGTGGTTCAAACTGACCTTGAGGTCAAGTGCTTATCCTACAGTGTAACATTCAGTTTGATCATTTATACCAAAATGAGAAGAAATTCTCAGTCCTTTAATTTCCATCATTTGACTTTTTTTTTTTTTTTTGGAAAAGAGGCAAGGTGTCTTTCCTAAGGGCATCTAGAGTTCTTGAGTGTTGGGAAGCCTTCCTGTGTGGAGGTGGCAATGTGGACCTCTTGGGAGACTGGCTGCATCAGTCAGATGCCTGCTCCCTCAGGCTGCAGCTCCACTGGGCCTCATCAATTTGGGAGAGGTGTGGATCTCCACTTGGGATTTAACCTACTTTTGGTTTATGGAAATTCTCCAAATGGAATTATTATGGCAAGTGTTGCCTAATTATAACAGCACATTTATTTTCCCTGACAACTGTTTTTGACTTGTATTTATTGTTTCATATTATTATATAGATGAGGCTGGCTGGCTTCTTTAATGTGCTTGGTGTGTGTGTGCAGGATCCTGCCTGAGCTAAACAGTATTTGCACACACCCGCAGGCCACAAGATGCAGCAAGATCCAATAGCTGCTCATCCGTCAATGCTTTGCCTTCCTCAGACAGGAAGGGTGGATTTGGGCCTGTGATGCTGTGGTGTTTTCTGGATGTGGCTATACCATGTGGGGCTGCTCTTTGTGCAGCCCAAATGCTTCAGAAGCCATGACTCTGTAGCCTCCCTGTGCCCTCTGTTCGTGCCATGCCATTCTACTTTGTCTCAAAGGAGGGAAAACCAATGGGCTTTAGACAGAAGCACAGATTATATCTGGACGTTGGGAAACGCAGGGAGATAACATATCATCTCTTAACTTTCAGTTGTGTAAATATTACTGTTTTTGTTGGTGGTGTTGTTTAAGTCATTCATTAAATGTACTTTTTGGGAGTTACATTTTTGGTACTGAGTATTTGTGGGTTCTGCATCATGGGGAACTCTTCCTGTGAATATCCTGGTTATTATTATTATTAATTTTTACTTCTTTTTTTTAGATGTCCTCACAAGCCTAAAAGCCACTGATGAGCCACTAATTCCAGCATTCTTGAAGCAAGTGCCATTGAGAACAAATATAAGGACAGTGGATAATCCCCAGGTTTTCTCTATGTCACAAAGACTACTTTATCATGCTGTCTCCTTTGTCAAAGATTTCAACCTTCTTTGAATACCAGAGCGGACTTTTTTAAAAAAAATGTTTTTTGAAAACATTTTTATTGCTGAGAATTTATACATCTATTCAACAATTTCTACATGTACAATCCAGCAACACTGATTGTGCTCTTCGAGTTGTACAACATTCTCACACAAAGCAGACTGTGTGTGTCTGTCTTAAGAGAAGAAAGCTGACTTATAGTACCAAATGTGTGTGGGAATGTCTATAATTATCACAAGAGGAAATGAAGAATAATGAAAATAAGAAGGAGGTGATGTTTATAGAGTAGAACACACACACATGCAGAACACCGATTGAGAATTGCTGTAAATATTACTCCTTTGGGGCCATTTCTTATTAAATTATCCTTGATACATCTGCTTTCTAAAAATAGCTCACTAACAGTGTTTTCCTCTTTTTTCAAGCAGTGTTAAGAAAATTTACATTTTTGAACTATTTTTAATAGTCATATTTGCAAAGCAGACACATTTTCTGAGTTGTCTTTGGCAGGTTATACCCTTTGTTATATGATCCAAACAGAGTTTATTTAATGGGTAATAAGACCATTGGGCAATCCCTTACACAGGAGGCCTTGATGGAACTGGGGTTAAATGCTTTGCTGCTAACTGAGAGGTCATCAGTTCAAACCCACCATCTGTTCCAAGAGAGAAAGATGTGACTGTCTGTTTTCGTAAAGACGCCAGCCTTGGAGACTCTGTGGGGCCAGTCGGACTCTGTCCTGCAGGATCCTTATAAGTTAGAATCTAGTTGACAGCAGTGGGTTTTAAGGGCCAGCAAATCCCTGTGGAGTCATTGGACCCAGAAGGAATGATCCATGGAAGTGCTAGCTCATAGAGGTACAGAAAAAGCTAAAACTCGACCTTTGATTTACCACTCTTATTATAACCATGTAGGAGGCCTAGTAGAGCAATGATTAAGTGCTTGGCTGTTAACTACAAGACAGGAGGTTTATACTCACTATTTGCCCTGTGGGAGAAAGTTGTGACAGGTGCTCACATAAAGGTGACAGCCTTGGAAACTCTATGGGACACTTCCCCTCTGTCCTAGAGAGTTGCTATGAGTTGGCATTGCCTTTCTGGCAGTGGATCATGAAATCATTATGGAGGTCTGATGGCACAATAGTACTCACTCAACTGCTAACTGAAAGGTTGCACATTCAAATCCTCCAGTGGCTCTACAAGAGAAAGACCAACTCAACGACACCTAACAACAACAGCAACAACAACGTGGGCCAGATATTGACTGACGCAGAGGCATCAAAAGAAGATAGAAGGAGTAGATGTTCCATCATTTCAAGATTTAGCATATAATAAAAAATCAAGGGTACTAAAGGATGAAGTCCAAGGTGCACTGAAGGCATTGACAAAATATAATGCCCAGGAACTGATGAAATACAAATTAAAATCTTTCAACAAACAGATACAGCACTGGAGGTGCTCACACATCTATGCCAAGAAATTTGGAAGACAGCTACCTGATCAACTGATGGGAAGGGGTAGTGGAAGAGATCCATATTTTTGCCCATTCCAAAGAGAAGTGAACCAACGGAATGAGGGAACCACTGACCAATATCCTTAATATCACATTCAAGTAAAATTTTGTTGTAGATAATAAAAAAATGGCTGCAACAATAAATCCACAGGTAACTGCCAGAGTTCAAACTGACTTCAGAGAAGGTCATACAATAGGGGATATAATTGCTGAAGTCAGATGGACCTTGGCTGAAAGCAGAGAGAATCAGAAAGATGTTTGTTGTTGTTAAGTGCCATTGAATCAGTTCTGACCCATAGCGACCCTATATAGGGTTTCCAAGGAGCAACTGGTGAGTTTGAACCACTGACCATGTGGCTCAAATGGCTTTGCAGTCCAACACCTTAGTCCACAGCACCACACCAGAACTCCAGAAAGATGCTTACCTGTGTTTTATTGACTATGCAAAGGGATTTGACTGTGTGGATCATGGAAAGCTATGGATAACATTGTAAAGAATGGATATTCCAGAACACTTGATTGTGCTCATGAGGAGCTGTACATAGACCAAGAGACAGTTGTTTGAACAGAACAAGGGAACACTGAATAGTTTAAAATTACAAAAGGTGTATGCCAGGGTTGTATTATATTGCGATGAGTTCGAATCGACTCCACGGAACCTAACAACAATAGCAACAACCACATATGAATCAGTTCAATGCAAACTATCAACAACAGCAGCATATAGACTATTATAGCTAACAATTTGTGTGTTTCCTTGTATGTCCTTAAAGTATTATCACCTACAGTGATTATTAGCAAGTAATGCAACAAGCATTTAAATTAGTATTGATGAAGACTAAATAATGGTTTAGAAAATGTTTTGGTCTTTCATTAACAATTTGCTTGAGCCATTTTGTCTTTTTCAATTTTGAAAACAAGGTTTTCAGAAGTACATAGGTTTTCTCCTTGGATATTACCTGGAACAATGAAACAATAGCCTTCCAGCAGTCAAAGAGCATGAAGGATTGAAGAAAGAGATACTCAAAATGACTTTGACAGGGAGTTGACAAGTTTGGATTAAAAAAATTAGGCTATTATATTTCTGGCAACTAGTTCATATAGTTTGATAGCTGTAACAGCTAATGTTCAGGTTTGTGGTAAAGTAGAGAAAATAAAATTTACTCAGTCTTTTACTCCTAGACCAAAGGTCTGGTATATATATATATATGATGATGATTACTATTATCCCCAGAGATAAAGGTAGTGCATGGCACCATCAGCACCTTGATTTCTAGAATGTTCACTGTGCTCCAGGGACTCTGCCAGTTTGGTTTGTTTAATTCTAACGAGAATCTGGTATGGCAGGCAATATTTTTTGTCCTGGTTTTTGTAAAGAAAGTAACAAAACAACAACAGTATTCAATATACAAGTTGGAATATAAGCAGCGTTTCTAATAGAAATCAACTACACTAAACATTTTGCTATATGTCAGATTCCTGACATTTGGAAAGAAAATTTCACAAGGATCTTAGAGATCCATAAATTTCCATAGCCATAAAATACAGCACAGTGGTTTCTTGAGAAAAGCAAAGTTCACGTGACAGGCACAGGCTGGCAAGGGGCTTTGGTTTACTTACTAAGTGGCCTAAAATGCACACCCACCCACAGCTATTAGCCTCAGGGGTTCGACTCCAGGTAGGGTAGCAGAAAAGTGACAAGACAGAATCCTTCTTGGGGGCTCATGGAGAGTGGAAATTGTGGATATTAAATTTCATAGGGATCAGCTCAAGAACAAAGATGTCAGTTTGAGGACTAAAGTGTGCCTGACCCAAGCCATGGTATTTTCAATAGCCTCATATGTATACGAAAGTTGGACAGTGAATAAGGAAGACCATAGAAGAATTGATGCATTTGAGTTATGGTGTTGGAGAAGA
>NW_006408539.1:24854789-24857219 GCF_000296735.1 Chrysochloris asiatica
AACCTTTATTGGATGGTGACACATACACAGTAAGAGATGATTCACTGATTTTAAAACATCGATGCTAATTTTTATTGCTGGTCTACAAAGGTAGCATAAACAAGGATAACACACAAGGTGAAAATAGTTGTAGCCTCAATATTTGACAAAGGATTACTATCTAGATCAGTGCTGTCCAATAACAATAATATGCAAGTCACACATGAAATTATTTCTAGTACCCACCTTATAAAGTAAAAACAAAGAAATTAATTTTAGCAATGTGAGTGGGCTTCAGAAAGTTCATGGAAAAAATTGAATGGAAAAATAATGGATTTTTTTTCCCATGAACTTTTTGAAGCCCCTTGTATATTCTACCAAATATATAAAAAATATTATATACAAGATGATTAATAAGGTTTTTTATACTAAGTATTTGAAATCTGATGTGTGCTTTATACTTAGAGCATATCACAATTCAGATGGAAACGTAGTCCAAATTTATATTTCAGAAAATTAATGGATAAAAAAGTACAGTCACATACACAAATTGTCTAAAATATACTTATAGTATTTCTAATAACTGTATTAATACCATAAATTATGAGGGTTCCTCAAAAAGCTTATATAAAATGAAATGAAAAGATAATGGAAATTTTCCACGAACTTCCTAAAGCCCCTTGTACTACTTAGGGTTCTGTGTCAACCTAACTAGGTCAGGATCTCCAGTGGTTTAACAGCTAAGATGCACTCATTCCCATGGTGATGAAACCTAATGTAGGAATAGTTAACTCTATGATGAGTGCTATGGGCAGCCAATCAATCAAAATGATGCTTCCTTGGGGTGTGGCTTGCTCCCAATGTAATGGAGACATGGGAAAGGATTTCTCTCTCTTCCAATGGAGACCTGGGCCTCTATGGTTATAAACCATTTCTTTGATAAGAAACGTCTCTGTACATGTATACATTTATTTGTTTCACTAGTTTTCCTTTTCTAGAAAACACGGCCTAAGACAACCCTTATATTTTCCTTTAATATTTCTATCCATGCTGAAAAAATGGTTCATCTTTTTTAAGACTGATTGATTTGACTTAGAAGCAAAAGCACATCAGTTTTAAACTGACATCAATCCAAGGCAACCAAATTCACTAATTCTTGTGTAAATTATTATTTTCTTCCGATTAGACTTGAAATGAAACAAGGTGAAGGTATCACTTCCTCCCACACACATCCCACCCCATTTTTGGGATTTTTTTTTTTTTTAAAGATGCTTTTATTAATCTCTCAAAAAACTATCATTGAGCTGATTCTGACTCATAGTGACCCTGTAAAGTGTTTCCAAAGCTCTAAATCTTTTTGGGAGCAGAAAGTTTCATCTTTCTAATGAGGAAAAGATAGTAGATTTAAGCAGACAACCTTATGGTTAGCTTATCCTACAGTGCCACACCTGTCCTCTTGCTGTTATTATTGTTAAGTGCTGTTGAGTCAGTTTTGATTCATAGAGAGTCTATGTAGACCTAAGGAATGGCTGGTGGGTTTGAAATGCCACCTGAGGTACAAATCAACCTTGTGGTCCTGTCCTTCTTATACAGTGCCACCAGTCTTCTAGTGAGAAGAAAAAAAATAAGACTAAGTTTTTGCTCATTTCTATAGTTGATGTGATTATTCTCTTTTGTCTCATTGTATTACAAGACAAACAATAAGTTCAGAAGACTATTATTCTGATTTAGTTAGCTCATATCCCTAAGTATGATAACAGCTCAGCTGTTGGTACTAAGAACCTCTGGAATCTGCTAGGGTCCTGAGAGAAAGCATCAATGACATCAGCACCTTCTCTTACTCCTTTAATGGTCCAGTGAAAGTCTGGTTCTTTTCTTGCAGAAGGTCAAAAGTGGTAGACATGATTCCAAAGTACTTTGGTAGCCCTGTACACACCAGTGTGGTTGTATAACAACGTTCACACCAACTTGATACACAAGCTCAGCTTTCTTCCCCCAGTTTTGCTTGAGGTTGATATGATGATATTTGCACAGTTGAGCCTAGCTCCAAAAGGATCCCTTAACACTCTTCCTCTAGCCATAAAGTCCACTCCTGATCTGCGAGGCTTTTGTAAACCCCACTGTTAACAACAAACAAGCAAAAATATACTTTGGTGAACCACAATGCTTGGCTCAGAGGACCTGAAACAGGCAGCTTATAAATGATTAGAATTAGTCCTAAGAAAACCTGCTGCAGTATTGTTCAAGGAAAATACACTTGGCCAGACTTGTGACCTGTAGGTACTCTGGTCTTGGAATGCCAAAGAAAAACATCCCAAACTTCAGAATTTCCAGAGTGGTAATTTTCAGAAGAACTCATTATATTTGACAAATATACTGTGTCGGGGACTGGCCTCGACATAGTTGTGTTGTTCACGAGTGTTTGGTTCACGAGGAGGGGATATCTGGTGG
>NW_006408539.1:24857319-24863407 GCF_000296735.1 Chrysochloris asiatica
TTAGAAGTCAGGATGGCAAGACTTCGTCTCTCATAATTTGGACATATTATCAGGAGGGACCAGTCCTTGGTGAAGGACATCATGCCTGTTTAAGTGGAGGGTCAGTGAAAAAGAGGCAGACCCCCCAACAAAATGGATTGGCAAAGTGGCAGCAGCAATGGGCTTAAGTGTAGCAGCAATTGTGAGGATGGCACAGGACAGGGCAGTGTTTCATTCTGCTGTACATAAGGTCATTATGGATTGGAACCAACTTGATGGCATCTAACGACATCAACAACAACAACAACAAGAAGTGCCTCTTTAAAAACATATTTTAGCAAATTAAGATCCTGTTTAATAATTTCTACACAATTAGTTCAATGATATTTTGTATGATTTTTATAGTATGTCAACGTTCTCATTATTTCCATCTGGTTGTTTTGTTTCCAGTAATCTAGTTTCCCTGCCCCCTGGCCTTCTTGTCTATGCTTTTGAGTGAATATTGACCTTTGGTTTCATGATTTCCTAAAGAAACACAGTACTAATGGATGCTAATATTTATTTTATGAGCCAATCTATTATTTGGAGTCCTGATGTGGCACTGTAGGATAGGCACTTGACAGTCGATCACAAAATAGGTGGTTCAAACTCATCAGTTGCTCCTCAGAAATCCTATAGAGAGTTACTGTGAGTTGGAACTAACTCAATGGCACTTAACAACAACAACAATCTGGTATTTACCTAAAGGATGGCCTCGTGAACTAGTTTGGGCTCAAATTTTAAAGGATTTCAGGCCTATAGTCTTGGGCAACCGTCCAGTCTCAACTAGTCCAGTAAATCTGGACTTTTGAAGAATTCGAGTTCTGTTCCATATTGTGTTCCTAAACCCATGGCCATTTTGTTGGTTCCAACTCACAGCGACATCGTAGGGCAGAGTAGGACTTCTCCCGAGGCTTTCCAAGACATTAAGTCTTTATGGGAGCAGACAGGCTCATCCTTCTGTGGGTGTCCCAAATATCTTTTTTTTTTTTTCCTTTCAAAATTTTGACATAGTTTCTGCTGTTCACTTATAATGATGGCTAGAAGCATTATACAACTTGATTTTGTAACATATTTTTTCAGTACAGATGTGAAAAGTTTCACATCTATTATTTAGGGCTGCAATGTCAAGTAAAGTTAGTTAGAAGTTTCAGGCAAAGTAAAGATGAAATTGAAAGAGACTATAGTCACTAAGATAGCAAGTGACACCAAGTTACACCCCCCACAGCCCAGGGAGAAAGGAGAAGCAGGGCACAGGGCATCCCAGTACATTTCCAAGTGCATCTCTTCATCAAAGATTCCTTATAATCCAATGAAGAGAGTCTCATTGGGAATGGGCAGATGAGGAGGCTGAGGTCTCCAAGGCACAGCTTCCTTCAGAAAATGACCTGCACAGCTAGACCCTGGTTGTCCCTCTCCCTTGGGGTCTGTCCATATCTTACACGTTCTGAGTGATTCCCGTGGAACCCACTGACCCCTATTCCCAAGGCTCTGTTTCTTTCATGTTACAAATTACAATAATAATATGTCTATATCATTGTTGTTGTTAAGTGGGGTTGAGTCAATTCCAACTCATACCTACAAAGAACAGCTGGTGGGTTTGAACTACCAACCTTGCGGTTATCCTACAATACCACACCACAATTCTATATTTTTGTTAGGTGACTTATGTTAACCCCATACATGGAATTGAACTTTTGTAATCTACAGAGTTTCATTTTTTGGAAGTTGATGGCCAGACCTTTCTTCCTAGTCTGTCTTAATCTGGAAATTCCGATGGAACCTTTTCTGCAGCAGAGCAACATGCCGGCCTCCACCTCCATTAACAGTTGGGGATGGCTCGGCATGAGGTGCTTTGGTCAGGGTTTGAACTCGGTGTCCCACATGGAAGGCAAAAATTCTACCACAGAAACAGCACTATGGCCAAATGATATATAGTCTTGGGAAAAAAAATTCCAACAGAACAAAGCATATCATTGAAATATAGTTTTTACTGCATTCTTTCTCCTTTAGTCTTGAACTATAGACACATTTCCGTGTCATTAAAATTGTAGCTCCCATTGCCATTGCATTGATTCTGACTCCTAGCGACCTCACGTGCGTCAGAGTGATACCACGTTCCACAGGGTTGTCAATGGCAGATTTCTCAGAAATAGGTCGCCAGTACTTTCTTCTGAAACATGTCTGGGTGGACTTGAACTTCCAACCTTTGGTTAGCAGCCAAACACATTAACTGTGTGCACCCCCCAGGGACTTCAAAATTGTTGTAAATTATGTTTATGTAAATTATGGTTGTACATTATATAAATTATGTTGTAAGAGGTTCAGCCACATACTCGGTAGCCCATTCATCTAGTGCTTCCATTATTGTTGAGTAGTTCGGTTCTGACCTCAGCTGACTTCTCAGTCCTGAGCAGCATCTGCTAAAAGGCCTGGGATCCCTCTTTGACTATTCCTACAGCTTGCTCAGTCAGCCTTGCCCAGAGTGTCGGTCTTCCTAGGACTTTAATATATAGATAAAAGGCCACACCGTGGATTGAAGTCTGGCTTCCCAAGCAATGGGTTTGGAAGTCACAACCTGGAACAATGAGAGAGTTAACTCCCTGGAGGAATAAGTTTTATGAGACAAAGTGAGCTGGGAAGATCCCTCCACCTCCCATACTCTTGTGGGCTCTCGTAAGGCATGAGGTCCTATACAGCCTGCTGGAGATGTCCCTCATGGCCAAGTGGATACTCAGCAAAGGACCACCTCATGAAACAGTGGCCAGCAGGGTGACTGTCCCTTTGCATTGCTCCTTATCTTTCCTGGATCCTTTCTTCCCCTCACCCTCAAGCTGCTGTTTTTCTATCTAGGAGCAGGGCATCAGCGACACTTAACAACAATAACAACAACAACAATAGGCTTCCTAGGATCCCTAGTAGTGCAGTGTTTAAGTGCCATAGAGTCAATTCTCACTCATAGAGATCCTGTATAGAGTTCCTCAGGAACAGCTGGTGAGCTTGAACCACCGGCCTTGCAGTTCAAATTACTTTGTAACCTGATGCATTAGCCCACAGCACCACACCAGGACACACCATGTCTCTGTAGTTAGTAGAAATTCTCTCAAATACTTGTATTGTTTATCCTAATATCCTTGTTTTCCAAGCAATTCAGGTTTTGTCTTTATAAATATATTGAGTGGAAAATGGAAGGCACCATATTGGAATCAGCATTTTATCAGGGGGCCAACTTAAATTTCAGTCTTGAAAAGATTTTGTGTGTTGATATCATTGTTGTGGTTGCTAAGTGCCATGGGGTCGATTCTGACCCATAGCGACACTGTATAGGGTTTCCAAGGAGTTAGAACCACCAACCTTGCAGTTCAAATGACTTTGCAGTCTGATGCATTAGCCTACAGTGCCACACCAGGACTCCTTGACATCATTAATAGCATTTAATTTTCCAGAAAGTAAATTAGATGACCTATAGGCTTCTAGTATATTCTTTAATTATGTAGAATCTCATGGGAGGGCATGAGCAACTTGGCAACCCCTTTTTAGTCTGCTTAGTGAGTGTTTTTTTTTTTTTTTCTTTCTAATTCTCTTGCTTTAAATGCCTTAATACTATTTTCTGCTAGTTGATAATGCTGTGTTGTTTTTAAGTGCTGTTCAGTTGCTTCCAACCCATAGTGATCCTGTATAGGTTTTCCAAGGAGTGGCTAGTGAGCTTGAACCACCGCCCCTGCACCGTCCTCACCATCGTTGTCACGTTTGAATCCATAGCTGCAGCCATTCTGTCAGCCTGTCTCATCGAACGTCTTCCTCTTTTTCTTTATAACGGTTCCTCCACGTTTTGTGGTATCAAAGAACTTATTTTCACTCCCTGATTGCTATTCCTTATGGGTAATCTGAAGAAGGGCTGTTATAGCAGGTCAGAATGTGATCTGGGAGAGATGAGAAGGTAATCTTGACCACTTTGTGTTACTGGAAAGAAATAGAAAACTTGAACGATATATGTACTCTATAAAATCAGTATTCTTCAGTTAATTAAATTTTGATAGACTTATATATGTTGTTGTTGTTGTTAAGTGCCATCAAGTTGGTTTCAACTCATAGTGACCCAGTGTAGGGTTTCTGAGAAGCAACTGGTGCCTTTGAAACACTGGCCTTGTGCCTCAAACCAACCTTGCAATCCTGAGCTTATCCTACAGTGCCACATCAGAAGTCCATAATTGTATATATAAATGAACATTATCTATATAATTTGGATCATTTTACTAGGAGTGATGCAGCATGCATCCTTGTTTTACCAAGAAAGTATCAGAATGTCATCAAAGTAGAATTAATTATATTTCAATATAGGCATCACCAGCTGCTGGCTAGTAGTGCATTTGAATTATGGCGTTGGTGAAGAATATTGGAAATACCATGGACTTCTAGAAGAACAAACACTCAAATGGCTGTATAGTCAGAATGCTTCTTAGGGGCCACAATGGTGAGACACCATCTCTGATACTTTAGACAAGTGATGAGGAGGGACCAGTCCCTGGAGAAGGAAATCATGTTTGGTAAAATGGTGGGTCAGCAAAAAAGAGGAAGGCCTCAATGAGATGGACTTACACAGCTGCTGCAGCAATGGGTGTAAGCATAATGACAATTGTGAGGATGGCTCAGGACCGGGTGGTGTGTTGTTCTGTAGTACACAGGGGAGCTATGAGTTGGAACCGACTAGCTGGCATCTAGCATCATAACTAGATGGCCTGTGACTATCAGTATCTACTGAGAGTAAACAAAGAATTCCCTTTTCATGGTCCAGTGACAAGTGAATGCCCAGCAGTCACTAGCAGCAATGGGTGTTTCTTTCTTTGTAAAAATGACCAGCCACTTTTCCTTGTTCAATTTTCCTTCATTCTTTACTTTTAAGTAGTTGATGTTGGAAGCGCAAAACTGTGAAGGTTTTGTATTCAGGAACTGGTTCACATATATTTGGACAAACAAAACACAGGATTAAGTTTTATTTTTTGAAATATTTTATGTCTAAAAATTCTGAGCTATATATTGTGTTATCCTCTTGCCTTCCTGAATCCTATTCAAGTCAATTGAATCCTGTTCAAGTTTGATTTTTTGAAATATTTGATGCCTAGAAATTCGGAGCAATCATACTGCTTTACCCTCTTGCCTTCCTGAATCCTATTCAAGTCATAATCGTACAAATGCTGCTTAGTCAAGGTAGAATCTGAGAACGTCAACTGCTAATTTCAAATAATTGTCGTATTTAAAAATCCCATGTCTGGGGAAACGTCATGAAAATGTTCATGATGAGGGCTTCCAAATTTCCCCTAGAGTAAAACTAGAGAAAAGTTCTGGGTATGAGTTAGTGTGAGTGGATAGTCCGATACTGAACTCCTACCTTAGTTGATCAAGCAGTAAACTGTGCCTTGAATGATGCCATCACCCTAATGCTGTTTATTGTGATACACTTGACAGCAAAGCTTTTTTCCTTAACTTGTGGTTTATACATATGTGGTTGAAAGAATGATGGAGAAAAAGTATTTTTCTGTTGCAGTCACTGAATCTTACAATAAAGGCGATGATAGCTTTAAAGCTGAACAAAATTACGGGGAAATGATTGGCACAGAAACTGTTGCAAGGGCAGCTAGTTGAGCTTTGGTATTGGGTTTTTCTGTGAAAATGCAAAGGAAGGAGCAAGCCCTCTTCCTGGACTGCATTACATCATTCACCACCAGGTGGTAACTTTACAAACTCCACCTAGCCATCCCCTGGGAGGCTTCCTTCTCAATGGTCAGGGTCAGTGTGGTTAATTCAAAACTTCTTGTTCAAATTGCAGGCTGGAGATCCTCAATGATAAACAGAAATCACTTATTTTCTATAATATTGTTGTTGTTAGGTGCCATCGAGTCGGTACTGACTCATAGCGACCTTATGCACAGCAGAAAGAAACACTGCCCAATCCTGGGCCAACCTCACTACTGTTGCCACGCTTGAGTCCATTGATGCTGCCACTTGGCCAATCCATTTCATTGGGGGTCTTCCTCTTTTTCTCTGACCCTCCACCTTACCAAACATGATA
>NW_006408539.1:24868558-24952884 GCF_000296735.1 Chrysochloris asiatica
CCTCGACATAGTTGTGTTGTTCACGAGTGTTTGGTTCACGAGGAGGGGAGATCCAGTGGCGATAGGGATAACAAAAGAATACACAGAAAGACAAAAAGAGGGATACAAAGAGACACCCCGAAACCAGGGTGGATGCATCACTGGTGGGCAGACTCGGGACTACAGGCATCGTGGCCTCTGCAGGCAGCAACTCACTGCCCTGCAAACTGTACTGCATGCCCTCCAACCTGTAATGCACACCTGGGCCGGCCTGCGCCTCCATTTTATTTAGGGGAGGAGCTTCACACCAAGCTGGGAGGGACTAAGACAAGGTACAGCTGACATCAGTGATTTTCCAGACATTTGGGTAACTTTACATCAAGCTTCACTGGTTCGAATCCTAGGCCCACAACTTGGTTTCTCAGGCTCAATTAACATATCTATAGCCCCTGAGCTCAGTTGGGGGAAGGTGAAAGGGAAGGACAAAAGGCTTGGGAGGAGTCCCACTGTTTTTGGCTTCCTGAGCCAGGTTTTCAGGAACCTGGCTGAATAGCCGGCACCTGGGACAGGTTTAGGGAGGATATTCTTTTGTCTATAGAACAAAGAACCGGGAAGTAGCTAAGCTATTTTTAGTTAATCCTTTGGAGAAAGATTTAACCTTGAAACCTTTACAATCTCGGCTTTAGGAAAATATTACATTTATCTGTGAATATTAAGGGCTCATGTTTGGAATTAAATAAAAAACATAACTGAACACTAAGATGAAAAACAATTTGCTATGACTGCCCGGTGGCCAGAATCTGTTCCTCAGAGCCTGTGGCCTGCATTGTCTGCAACACTCGGGCCCAGTGGGCCTCAAACTTCTGACCAACTTTACACGGTCTACAACAATACTGGACTTGGAATATATGGAACCTGACATGGAAAACAACCCAACCCTGGAGACCACAGCCTTCATCATTTAATGGAAATTTCCAAGAGCAGTTGGTCTTGGCAAACAGTGAAAGGAAAAAAATTCACCTTATCAGAGGAAGAGCAAATCCAGAGAATGAACTTGTGGGTCTTCATGATCAGCTGAGAGGAACCACTCAGATGTTTTGCTTTTGTCAAATGCTTCAGAGAAGTTTGATTCTTAAAATTCATACTTGATTAATTTGGCACAGTTAACTTTTGAGAATCTTTCTTAGGCATTATGTAGCAATATGGTGTACTCTTGCTGGCTTTGTGTATAAGCTCATATTTTTAAGTCTGTGTGCAATTGGGAAGTTGTTTTATCTGCATTGTTGGTATAGGAATAAAGCAATACAGCCCACTTGATCTTGGTTTTGACCTATGCTCTCTTGTAATATATTTTTTTTTTGTTTCCATAGGATAAAAAATTATAAAAGATACACTGACATTGATAAAATCAACCAAATCCATTGCTGTCAAGTAGATTTAAATTCATAACAACCCTAGAGGACAGAGCAGAATTCCATAGAGTTTCCAAGCCTGCCACAGCTTTCTCCCGTGGAGTGGATGGTGGGTCTGAATTGCCAACCATTCAGTTAGCTACTGATCACTTAACTACTAACTGGAAGTTACCACCAAAACTTCTTTACATTAATATTACTTGTTTCAATATAATTGTTGTTAGATGCCATCCAGTCCCTTCTAACGCCTAGCACTGTGGTGTAGTGAATTATCTAAAGTCTCTACAGTAACTCCCACCAAACTATGTTTCTCCCCTGCTGCGTCTGCCCAGTACAATGTGCCCTTTGATTTCTTAACTGCTGATTCTCTGGTGTTGATTATGGATCCAAGCAAAATGAAATTCTTGACAACTTCCATCTTTTATCTTTATCGTGATGTTGCTTATTGTTCTAGTTCTTTATGTGGAGGTGTAATCCATTCTGAGGACTATTGTTTTCCACCTTCAGCAATAATTGCTTCAAGTCTTCTTCACTTTCAGCAAAGTTGTGCCACCCGTGTATCATAGGTTCTTAAGAGTCTTCTTCCAAGTTTATGTAGTGTTCTTTTTCATATAACTCAGTTTCTTAGATTATTTGCTCAGCATATAGATTTAGTAAGTATGGTGAAAAGATACAATCCTGAAGTATACCTTTCCTGATTTTCAAACATCCAGTGTCTGTTGGATGTTTTGTTCTGTTTCAAACAACTGCCTCTTGGCCTGTGTACAGATTCTGAGAGAGCCCAGTTAAGTTCTAGAATTTCCATTATTTTCAATATTACTTATAATTTGTTGTGATCTACACAGTCAAATAAATACCTTTGCATAGTTAGTCTCTTCTTTCATCCAAGATCCATAACACACACACACACACACACACGCATATGAAGTCCCAGTGTGGTGTTGTAGGATAATGTACTAGATGCAAGGTGGGTTTGAACTGCAAAGTCGGCAGTTTACACTCACCAGCTGCTCCTCAGAAACCCTATGCAGGGTTTATGAGTTGGAAACAATTCAAGGGCACTTAACACCAACAGTATATACACAGGGGTGGGTCTAGAGGATAAGCAACTGGACTGTGAATCACAAGGTCGGTGGTTGGAGTCCACCCATTTCTCTATGGGAGAAAGATGAAGCTTTCTGCTCCTGCAAAGATTAAAAAAAAAAAAAAAAAAGAGAGAGTCTTGGAAACCCTATAAAGGTTTGCTACGAATCAGAACCAACAGCATACTTAATAACCACAACATATATTTGCCCTCTCTACTAATGGTGGGAGAACTCTGTTCATCCCATTAGCCAGTGCAGTCCTTCAGTCCCAAGATGACTGGGGTCAGCATGTGTGTGCCTATGTGTGGATGTGATCAGTTTATCTCTTGAACCTTTTTTCATTTCCTCCTAACAGTGCCTGGGAAATGTCTGGTACACAAATAGTATCTTAATATACGTCCATTGCATAGATAAGTCATATATATTATGCATCTATGTCTTCAAAACTACAGAAGGACTTAATAAAAAACAATCCCAAACTTAAGGCTAAATAATGACTAACACAATATTTAAAGTGTAATTCCAGGCAAATGATATATAGGTACTGGACCTCCCATGTAAATTAGGATAGAAGGAAGTTTCCACAGCTATCCATCCATCGGAATTATTACAAACTACTGCTATTCTCATCTCACCTTGTCTACCATGACCAGCTGGGGTGCTGGCTGAGGGTAAAGGGAATATGGAATGGGTGGTCGAAGAAGGTTGCTCTAAATACCAGCTATGGCCACATGACCACTTGCAGAAATAAGGACTGTAGTGGTTATGAAGATTTTTTCCTTGAATGTGTGCATCAAACATTGCCGTTTTGTTCACTTATTAAACGTAAGATGTAAATGGGTTTCATGTACTTTTGGTTGTATGTGTATTAGTTGTATTATGTTGATCTCAGTAGGACTTTATAGTTGTCTTTATCTATAAAGTATGTATGGTTTAAGGAGCTAGGTGTAGATGCCAAGCTGACAAGGGGTGGATTGTGATAGTTAAAGTTTTGTTGACTTGACCGAGATTTTCAGAGGTTTGGCAGTTAAGATGTAGTAATTCCCTGCTATGAGCAGCCAATCAACTGAAATAAAGTTTTTCTTGGTGGTTGTGGCCTGCTTCCAATATATTGGACACTCAGACAAAGCTTGCTGCTCTTTGCTGGATCTGGTTCCTGTGTCTGGCTCATCATCTGACCTCTGAATCTTTGAACTTGAGCCAGCTGCCTGCTGTATTGTCTGCTGATCTTGGGAGCCATCAGCAGTCTGCTTTGTTACCTGCCTGCCTGCCATCAGACCTTCAGATTTTGGTTCATCAGCCCTGCAGCTATGCGGATCAGAAGTTTTCAGCCTGACATCTGACCTGTGCTCTCGGAACTTGGCTACCTCTACATCTGTGTGAGTCATTTTCTTGATATAAAACTCTTCTTATATACAAGTATATAAACTTCACTGGTTTTGCTTTTCTAGAGAACCCGGCCTAAGACACACCTCAAAATAGTTTCCTAATGAAGATTGTTCATCAGCATCACTCAGTGATGAACAGAGCCATTCATCGGGACTGTTGTCTTTTAGATGAGGGTGATAACAGATGTTGTCTTTCCTATTGCTGATTTCTGGAAAATGAAGAGATGTTAACGAAAGAGAAGTTTATTGAGGCCAAATTAAAAACAACTTGGTGACAGATATTCCTCTACTAGCAATGTACTTTCACAAAGCACATTGCTAGTTATACTCTAAAAATTAGTTCAAGTTGTCCTGGAGCAGATAGTTGCTGATAACTGAGCATAAATATTAACCACTGCAGCATTATATAAATGACACTCTCTTCTCTCAAGTGGTAGAATGCCTGTGGCAAAGAAGAAGAAATAAACAAAAAAACCCCCCATGCCTGGGTGGCAGATTTTGTTCTAGGCTGTGTCTCCAGTAGATTAAAAGGCAAAGGGAAAGCAAACTCTGAATGATTAGTCTCCTTCTCCACATGATTGACTAGATAGCTTGGGTAGCTAAGTCTCAAGGACTTTCTGCTGTTTCCCATTGAGATGCAAACAGGATTGATTAAAATCTGATTTTTCTTAGGGCAGCTACCTCATAGGCCAGTGGCAAATCTTATGACTCCTTGCACCTTGCCCAGTGTGTGGGTTTCTTCATGGTAAAGCAACAGATTTGAAATTTGAACAGAACACCTTGATTCAAGTTCCAATTCTGCCACTTATTGCTTATACAAGTTTTGTTGATTTGTTGAATTTTTCTAATGCCTCAGTTTTGTCATCTGTCAAATGGCTGTAATAATCCTGACTTAGATTGAAAAGCATTCTGTGGATGTAAAGTTATGCAAAGAGTAAGGCAGTCCTGTTGCCAGGCAAATGTGGTGGTGGTCGTTGGCATACCTTTCCCAACTGTTTACAAGGAGAGTATCTGGGTGTCCTGCGGTTCTTGTTGGGTGCTGTCCCAGATTTTTTCCAGTTGTCCCTCTTGATCTTTCTGCGTCTCAGCCTTTTCTGCCTAAACTCTCCCCTGATTTGACCTTCACCAACTACAGTAAGTGGTTCTATTGTCTTTTTAGGGCTTAGCAAGTGAAAGGAACAAAGTCCAGAGGGACACACCACAGGTTTCCTTCCCTCTGCTTTCTTTATTAGGGCAGTGGTGGTTCAAATCCCCACCTTCTTTATGGAAAGACCTGGATTCAATTGCCAGCCATTGCATCTCAAGTGCGAGGCGTGATGAACAGGTTTCAGAGGCCCTTCCAGACGAGATGGATTAGGGTGAAACGCATTTATGAAAATCATTGATTGATTTCTGAAGATCAATCAATGAAAACTCTATGGACCATGGGGCATGGAGCATGGACCACAGCTGATCTGATCTGCAACTGACCATGGGATGGCGCTGCTTTGTTCTAGTTTACAACAAGTGGCCATGAGTTGGAGGTCAACTGCAGGGTATCTACCAACAAGAATTGTCCCTCATGTCCAGCAACAGGAGGACAAGTGCCTGGGTTCAAAGGCACAGTGATCCCTCAGGGGTATAATGACTGCTTTCTTCCCACCCCCCTCTCCCAGCTTTGTGAAACTCCTAAACTATCCTGTGTGAATAAGCCAGAACCTGATTCATTTAAGATCAGGGTTGGAAAACAGATGCGCTGACTCTGTATCTCTCTGTCACACTACACAGAGATGGTAGGGTCCAAACTGCCTTTTGATAGTTTTTCCAATAGCTGAGGAAAGTGGAGGAATCATTTATTGTCTGAGATCCCAGGAATGTTGGGCAGATTTACTTCTTTCTGGAAAGTCTGTCTAGAAAATTAAAGCGAATCACCTTTGTAACATTTAATAAGCATGGAGTCAGGTATTAAAAATGAAAACAATACAAAACAAAGAAGCTGGAGTACACTGACAGCCCCTATGATGTTTGTATGTGCCTACCAAGAGGCCAGGATGGCTAAGCTTCGTCTCTCATACTTTGGACATATTGTCCGGAGGAAACAGTTGTTGGAGAAGGATGTCATGCTGGGTAAGGTGGAGGTCAGAGAAAAAGAGGAAGACCCCCAACGAGATGGATCAGCCAGGTGGCATCATTGATGGACTCAAGTGTGGCGGCGGTAGTGAGGTTGGCCCAGGATCGAACATTGTTTTGGTCTGCTGTGCATAGGGTCGCTATGAGGCGGTTCCAACTTGATGGCACCTGACAACAACAACAACCAAGATGGATGGCCAGAGATCTGATCCAATCACTTCCATTGTCTTCTTGTTGTTGTTGTCAGGTGCCATCGAGTCGGAACCGACTCATAGCGACCCCATGCACAACAGAACGAAACAATGTCCGATCCTGGGCCAACCTCACTACCACCGCCACACTTGACGCCATCAATGATGTCACCTGGCTGATCCATCTCGTTGGGGGTCTTCCTCTTTTTCTCTGACCCTCCACCTTACCCAGCATGACATCCTTCTCCAGCGACTGTTCTCTCCGGACAATATGAATGACTAATTGTCTTTTTAGAAAACAGTAATTTTTATAGTCAAATGGATCATGTAATAGTCTATACTTATCATCAACATTTCTTCAACATATTACATTTATTATTCTGTATTTTGACAGCTTCTGGTCATATGATTTAAATTCAATTCTGAAAGAAAAATGGATTCAAATGAATGAAAAAAATATGTCTATATTTCAAGGCACAGACATATCTTGTTTTATTTGGCTTTACTTTATTGTAGTTTGTAGATATTGAGATTTTTACCTCACAATCGTTGCTACATTTAAGCTCATTGTTGCTACCACTGTGCTAATCCATCTCATGGAGGGGTGGTCTTCCTCTTTTTCCTAGCCCTCTACATTACCAAACATGGTTTCCTTCTTCAGGAACCGGTTTCTCCTGATAATATGTCCAAAGTATGAGAGATGAAGTCTGGCCAAGGAGCACTCTGGCTGCACTTCCTTCAACATGGATTAGTTTGTTCTTTTGGCAGTCCATGGTACTTTCAATATTCTCCTCCAACACCTTAACTCAAAAGCATCAATTCTTCTATGGCTTTCCTTATTCACTGTCCAACTTTCACATGTATATGAGGCGATTGAAAATACCATAGATTGGCCCAACCTTAGTCCTTAGACCAACTTTAGTCCTCAAACTGACATCATTGATCTTCAACAGTTTAAAGAGGTCTTTTGCAGTGGATTTGATTTCTTGACTGCTGCTTCCATGAATGTTGATCATTGAGCCAAGAAAAATGTAGTCTTTGACAACTTTAATTTTTTCTCCATCTATTTTGATGTTGTTTATAGGTCCATTAGAGAGGAGGTTTTTTTTTTTTTTTTTTACATTGAGATGTGATCCATACCAAAGGCTGTGGTCTTTGATCTTCATCAGTAAGTATATTAAGTCCTCTTCAGTTTCAGCAAGCAAGTTTTTATCATCTGCATATTGCAGGTTGTTAAAGAGTCTTCCTTCAATCCTGATGTCACCATCTCTCATATAGTACAGCTTCTAGAGTTATTTGTTTAGCATACAAATAGAATAAGTATGGCACAGACCTTTCCTGATTTTAAACCATTCAATATCCCCTTGTTCTGTCTGTATCACTGCTTCCTGGTCTATGTACAGGTTCCTTGTGGGCACAGTCAAGTGTTCTGGAATACCCATTCTTCTCACTGTTCTCCTTGCTTGTCATGACCCATGTAATCAAATGTCTTTATACAGCCAATAAATCACAAGCAAATATCTTTCTGGTATTCTCTGTTCTCAACCATAATCCATCTGATGATGTCAGCAATAATATCCCTAGTTCCATGTTCTCTTCTGAATTTTGCTTGAGTTTCTGGCAGTTCCCTGCTGATATACTGTGACAGCCATTTAAAAGTTATCTTCAGTAAAATTTTACTTGCATGTGATATTAATGATATTGTTCGATGACTTCTGCATTCAGTTGGGTCACCTCTCTTTAGAATGAGCATATATATGATATTGTCCAATTGGTTGATCATGTAGCTGTCTCTCAAATTTCTTGGCATAGATGAGTGAGCGCCTCCAGTGCTGCATCAGTTTGTTGTCAGACTTCCATACACATTCCGTCAGTTCCTTGAGCCTTGCCAATACCTTCAGTGTAGTTTGGACTTTTTCTTTCAGTACCATCAGTTTTTTTATTTTTTTTTATTTTTTATCATATGCTACCTTCTGAAATAGCTAACTATTGAACATTTCTTTTTGGTTCCATGACTTTGTGTATATCTTCCATTTTCTTTTGATGCTTTCTGCATTATTCAATCTTTTCTTTTTTTTTTGCCCAGGAGTCCTTCAATATTGCAAGTTGAGGTTTGATTTATTTTTCTTTAGTCCTTTTTGCTTGATAAATGCTGAGCGTGTTCTTTGTTTTTGATTTTTCTAATTTGAGGTCTTTGAACATCTCATTATAATATCTGACTTTGTTTTCTCGAACTGCCCTTTGACTCTTCCTGTTCAGCTCCTTTATCAACTCATGTCTTCCATTTGCTTTAGCATGTCTACGTTGGAGAGCAAGTCTCAGAGTCTCTTCTGACATCCATTTTAGTCTTTTCCTTCTTTCTTGTCTTCTTTATGACCTTTTGCTTTCTTCCTGTATGATGTGCTTGATGTCATCCCATAACTCATCTGGTCTTTGGTCATTAGAGTCTAATACATCAAATATGTTCTTGAGATGGTCTTAAATTCAGGTGCAATATGTTCAAGGTGATATTTTGGCTCTCGTGGAGTTGTTTTAATTTTTTTCAGCTTCGGTCTGAATTTGCATATGGGCAGTTGGTGGTCTGATCCAATCTGCCCCTGGCATTGTTTTGGCTGATGATGTTGAGCTTTTCTATCATCTCTTCCTGCAGATGTAGTCAATTGGATTCATTTGTATTTTATCTGTTTAGGTCCACACATAGAATCACCTTTTATGTTGTTTAATAAATGTATTTGCAATAAGCAATTCATTGGTCTTGTAAAATTCTATCATACAATCTCCAGCAACATTTCTTTCACCAAAGCCGTATTTTCCAACTACTGATCCTTCCTGTTTGTTTTCACCCTTTACATTCCAAATCACTGGTAATTATCAATACCTCTTGATTATATGCCTATTCAGTTTCAGAATTAAGATGTTGGAAGAATTATTCAATTTCATTAGCACTGACTTTAGGGGTTGGTTTGTAAAATTGAATAATAGTGGTATTAACTTGTCTTCAATGTAGGTGTATGGATATTATTCTACCCTAGACATTGTTGTATTTCAAGGTGGATCTTAAAATGTTCTTTTAAATGATGAATGCTTCACCATTCCTCTTAAATTTCTTCTTCCTTGTATGGTAAATCATATGATTATCAGATTCAAAATGACCAATACCAGTCCATTTCAGCTCATTAATACCTAGGATACTGATCCTTATATGTTTCATTTCATTTTTGACAACTTTCAATTTTCTTAGTTTCATACTTTATACATTCCATATTCTGATTACTAATGCATGTTTGCAGCTATTTCTCCTAATTTTGAGTTGTGACCCATCAGGAAATGAAGTTTCCCGAAAGCATTATTCCATTCACCTCATCACAGTCAATTCTACTTTGAGGAGGCTGCTCTTCCCCAGTCATATTTTGAGTACCTCAGAACCTGACCACAGCCTAAAGGTTGGCAGTTAGAACCCACCACAGGTGGCCTTGATGATAGGCTGGGTGAGTTGTGTTTGTAAGATCATAGCCTTAAAAAGCCGGTGGACTAGTTCTACTCTGCACACATGGGTCAATCAGGAGGTAGGCTTGATTGGATGGTTACTAACAATACCATCACTACCACCACCTACAAAACCCACAACATCTAGTGGAAAAATTAGAAGATTTTAAGTGGGACAGGTTTGAGTCTGAATTTTTTAAGTCTGCATTTCAGCAAACGGGTAACTTTAGAAGAAAATGTTGTTTAAAAGTTTTTGCTTATTTCAAGATGTAGTTTAAGAATTAAAGAAAATCATATAGTTAGCAAAGAGTTTGCCATGGGACCTGGAACATATAAACATTTAGTATATGCTTACTCATATCTGCAATTGTCTGTTGACCTGTCTGAGGCAGTGAATCATTCGCTGACAGAACTTGGAAAAATAATTCAGTCTTTTCACCCCTGAGTTTGAATGTACTTGAACATGACTGTGCTTTCCAACTCCTCTTCTACAACTCCCAGAAATGACAGCTTTCTTAGCTCTATTGTTTTGTTATCTCCATTGCTCTGGAAAAAAAAGAAAGAAAGAGGGTGAAAATAATGCTTTTCCTTACAGCCTGAGCTAAGGACAGAGTTTGTGTCTGTGGTGCTTACAGTGTGGGCTTTACAGTATTGTTTGTGAAGACAAAGGACATGCAAGACCAAGGTGAAGGTGAGAATCCCACAACACTTTTATAGTCCTTTCCACTTGAAATCATGCATCAAGAGGAGCACCGGCAGCATGGCCTCACAGCCTTGGGAGCCCTGGGGAGCAGCTAGACTCTGCAACAGCAGGTCTCCATGAATACAATAACAAGTAATAACAGCAACTAAGCTCACAGAGAAATTCCTTGAGGGTTTTATATCTTCATTTAAACCCCCTATTTTAGTTCAGCAAATGACTTTCTATTAATTACTGAGATTGGAATTTTTATGTAAATTAGAGACAAAAAATAAACAAAACCTTAATGTGAAATAATGATCTGGAAGACGCTATGTTTTTATAATTTGTCCATGAATCCTGCAGGTAACCTAAAGTGAAAACAATAACAAATCCACACTGCAATAATCCCCTTGAGCTGCTTCTCCATTGAAAATGCCGAGAGAGGAGAGGTAACGGTTCATGTTTGCCTTTTCTCATATGGCATAATTGCCATAGATGGAACATCTCTTAGAACAATGCAGGCTGGGTTTGTAGAAATCTTAACAGAAATCTGGAATGTTCTGGGGAAACGCAGAACTCGAAAATGAAAGTTAGTGGGGTTTCCAAAGCTGAGTACCAGTGGCCTTGAATAAAGAGATAAACAGATGCAGATACTCACTCAGAGGCTGTATCTTGTGCACATGTGATGAGCAGGCTGGGATGCATTCCACTAGCTCTCAACACTGTTACATTTTATAGCTCTCCACTCAGGGAGCTCTGGTAGCGTAGTGGTTACAAATCCGGCTGCAAACCGCAAGGTCAACAGTTCAAAACTACCAGCTGTTACTCAGCAGAAAGATGAGGCTTTCTGCTCCGATAAAGATTTACAGCTTTGGAAACCCTGTAAGGGGTCGCTATCCACGGCACATAACCACCACCACCACCATTCAGACCATGACAAAGAACAGCCGGTGTAGGGACCAACAATTCAGGGAAAGCCAAATGCTATAGTGTTAGAATTAGGGATTGTTAATGCTGCGGGTGCTCTGAGTCTCTGTGGCCTCCGGGTTCAGTGCCCATAAAGGGCCATGCCAGGGTAATTTAAAATAAACCCCCTGTAAACACCTCAGTCAGCATTGTCAACCTGAGGCTGTCACCTGAGATGGCTGGGCCCAGCACCTGAGAAGTGCACATTTGTCACCTGAACCCTAATACTACCTGAGCTTGCAGCTAGAACAGTCGCAGGTCTTTATCGCACACGCAACCCCACATTTGTGCTCTCTGGAGCGCTTCCAGCCTCCACTGGTGACACCACCCATGCTAGACTCCACCTATAGGTGATCCTCATTGCACATGTGGCCGTCCCATGGGCACCCTAGCCCCACCCAGTGTGGCTCCCACCCACATGCTACATCACAAGTTCACCCCATGTTCCTAACCCTCACACGTGCTCTCCCAGGTCCGTTTCATCCCAAACCTCCCCTCTATGTGTTCCCCGAAAAAATCAAACCCACTAGCAGGAATCTGCTCCGATCCATGACAACCCGTCTAAGGTTTCGGAGGCTCTGAATATTTACTGCAGCAGAGAGTCTCATCTTTCTCCCAAGGAGCCGCTGATGGCTTTGAACTGCCAACCTTGGGATTAACAGTCCAGTGTGGATGGTAGAGCGCCACCAGCTTGCTCCTTATGCCAGCAGCAGTCTTTAAATCCTGGCATAACCGCAGCAAGCATGGTCTCTGTTCTAACAGCTGGTGTGACATAAGGGATTATTCTTGGGAAGCATTGCTTCTCTTTTTAACCTAAAAATTGCACCTGCAATGCTGTTTCTTTTTTTTTTTTTTTAATGTTTTATTGTGAATTATATGATAGTTTACATGAGAGAACTTTAATTGTACATTCATTCCATCGTATATCATTTCATTGCCATGGTTCCAATCCCCTCCATACATCATCTCTGACCAAAGGGTATATCCTAGAAACCCGCCCCCTACACTCCCCCCCAACCCCTCGAGTCTTCAGCCCACAGTTCCTCTCCCTCTCTGGATCCAAAGTCCCCAGTCGCTTCATCCTTCTATGTCATCATCTCTGTCTCCATCTCAGGCATCCCTGCTTCTCTGGGTAGGGTCCCACTCTCGGCTCTTCTCTGTTGGTGGTCCCAGAGACCTCCGCTCCTAGACTGGAGAAATAATCACTCCCTTCCTTGCTACAAAACGTCTACCTTTGCATTTCCAACCCTCACAATCTGTCTTGATGACCATTATTCACTACTGTATCGCGAGTAACCCATCTGTATTTCATTTCATCAGCTCCACCTAGACAGATTGGGTAGTACTCACTGGTGATTCTGCCTTCCTCCATGCCCCCTAGCTCTAGGTTCCCTCTTGAAAGCTTGTAAGCCAGTCACTTCTTGCCTTTGTAGTCCCTGCCTCCCCATTTGGGTATCCAATGTCCAAGTTGCCCATCTCTGTCTACTCTGTGTGGGGAGGGGGTGGGAATATTTCTTGCTGTAAGGATTTGTTGCCTCTTTTGAGTCACTGCATTTGTAGGTGTAGGTCAAGTTCATCAGATTGAATCAGCTCAATTGTGCTCAATCTTTTTTTTTTTTTTTTTTGGCAATGCTGTTTTGAGTTAATGGTATTTTCCATCTCAGCCACTGGACTGTATGCCGCATGTTAATAGTGTGTGTGATGTATGTCCAGAAGGATTTTGCTAAGTGTTGCTGTGAGGTACTTACTATTATTTTAAAGAAAGGAGCCCATAGTTGAAATCCTGGTTGTTCAGAACAAGGATGGTAGTCACTGCCAGCCTCTGGTCACTGGCTTCTGATAATAACAATGAACTCAAAATCCCCATGGTTGCTGAGGTCCTATCTGGTCAAGACAGATGTGACCCCATCAGACACTCTGCTAACCTGGGTGACCACATGCCGCTGTGCAGATACTGTCTTACTGGGAGAACATCGGCAGCTCAGGCAGATAGAACAGAAATGAATCTTTTCATTTTCCAAGCAAGGAGCTCTCATCAGAAAACTGTTGTGAATGTCTGTGAAAATCATAATAGATAATTCTGGGTACTTCTGGGCTAACTCCTGTAAAAAAATATCCCTTTGTCCCTTTTCCCTTCCCCAAACATTATCATGGTCACCAAGGAAGAGGTTGGGGTAAGAAGGCCGGCAAAAGCAAAGTGAGGCAATCACATTGGCGTGGTCTTCACTGAGTTTTCCCAAGAACTGTGAGAGCAAGCAGTTCAGCTCGCTTACCATTTGGAGACTTGCCAAGAGAAAATTGAAGTTCTCCATTTTTAATAGGATCTTTGGGTCACGTGAACAGAAGTTGGTGACTCTGATAGGACGAATACAATTTATGAATAACAGCACAACATTGTCTATCTGTCTAGCTTGTGCTGGACATGTTATCAGGAGTGATAAATTGGTATTGAGGGCACCATGTCTGGTGAAGCAGTGTGGGTGATGGTGAGGAGAGTCTTGGTGAGCTGGGTTGATACAGTAGTGACAATAGTGAACCTGGACATGCTGGGGTTGGGACTGGGCAAGGTTTCCATTCTGTTGTGCATGAAGTCCCCATGAGGCAGAGTTAACTTGACAGCATCTATCTGTCATCTGTCTATCTGTGTATCTGTACGCATGCCTGCCTGCCTGCCTGCTAGCCTTTCTGTCTGCCTGTCTCTCTATCTCTCTACCTGCCTGTCTACCTATCTATCATCTATCAGAAATGAAACTGTGGCTTAACTATCCACACACGCCAACCATCTCTAACCTTCCAGGACCCAACCCATTTTCCTACACTTTTTACCAGAGCAGCTCATTGAAAAAGCGCTTTGTTCAGTAGGTTCAAATGTTTTCATAGACTTTCCATTTAGATCTTCTTGATTTCATTCATGACTCTCAGAAAGGTGTCCTGGCCTTTGGAGATCTTGCCCATGGCAGAGGGAATGAAGGTGTCCACCAGCTCCCTAAGAAAGATGAGGCTTTCTGCTCCTGTAAGCATTTACAGCCTCAGAAAACCTATATAGACTCATTGAATTGGAACTGACTCAGTGGCACCCCACCACATCCCTAGAGCACCTGTGAAAAGCCTGACCACAGAGTTGCTGTGGAGAGAGAAAGGCATTCTTGTGTATAGACTGTTAGTGGGATGTGCGTGCTAAATTCCTTGTCCAGCCCACATTTCCTACCCTCCTACATACTGCAAATGGGTTGAACCACTGCATAAATCTCACATCCGGATGAGGAGGTTGGTCCTTTCAGATGAATAAGGATCTCCCTCTACTTATCTGAATTCCCAGTGCATAGTAAATGTGTTCTGCATTATAATTCTATCTCCAGTATATGTTTGCAAGCACCTCCAACCACTTCCAATATTTTCCTGTAAGATGATATGTATCCTGTGGCTTGACTTGTAAGACAAAACCATCGAATTAATGCCGCCCGACTGTGGAAGCCTGTGTGTGATGAATAGACCACTTAGAGTTGATGTACCTTGCACCTTCATCTCAAAGCAATGCTTTTGTACCATAAAACACATTTGCTATGCAAAACCAGTTTTTGCATCTTGACTTTTCATCGCTATTTGAGATGGCCTAGGAACATTAAACAATTTATCTTTCTTCTTTCTCAGCTGCAGATAATTATTTTACATGTTCTCCATACCATCTATTCCAAAGTCTTCTGAACAAGTACTCCTTCTATAATATCTCCTTTGTATAAGTACGTGAGAAAATTCTAACAATACCCCATGCTAATTTCTTTTCCTTATCATTTATTCAATGGAAATAATAAGAGGGCATTAATAATAAAGGTAATATTGAAATGAGCCAAACCAATTGTGCAAGAATTACATTGTTATTTTATATCTGGACTTCTTCTATTTTTCATTGAAGCACATACGTGTCTCTGTGGAGGCAAAAAAAAAAAAAATCCCCTGCCAAAACATAGAAATTGTAGATGATATGTTACAACCTTTGGTCTCTAAAGACTAGGGGACCTCAACACATGTCAATCTACTCAATCTCTTAGCAAAAAAGACCTGAAATTGACACCCTATAGAAGCACTTGGGTATTTGGTTAACCAACCGCTAATGGGACTTTCTCTGAGTTCAGCTTTAGTAGAAGCTGTTGGTTAATGATTAATAGAAATTTAATGGCAAAACTTAAGTTGTGGTGGTGTTTAACAACTAATATCCTAGTCTGTAACCAAGGAGAAACTTCTGTTACATGTGGAACACTTTGTCATTTAAAACAAGGCTTGGTTAGCAGCTGGGTACCCAGTGAATCATGTGGGGAATGATTCTCAAGGGAGAGTAAATAACTCTATAACTTCTGAAGCCATCACTTGTCTCAATAACTTTCCTCCATTTTCCTACATAAATAGAATCTCTGGTTCTTAGCAGCCAAGAACACGATGGTTTCTAAACACTCTTTTAAACACAAGTCTAGACATATCCAGGTCACGTGTGATTTGAGTGGAAGGGATGAAGTTTGTTCTCCATTCCCTTTTCTTCTTACTGGTAGAATTGCAGACATGGAGACAAGTCATCTTGGACTATAACTCAAACCCCTAAGAATGGAGAAAACCAGAGCTGAACTATGTGCTTGGACCCTTGACTCTGTGGTGTCACCATCCAAGCCCCAGGCCATTTTCACCCTGACTTTGGGGTGAGAGAAAATTCGCTTATGTCTACAATGTTGTGATTGTTGTAAAGTACCATGGAGTCAGTTCCGACTCATAGAGAGACTGCACAGGGTTTCTGGGGCTGGCTACAATACTGCTATTCATATCTCTGCTAGAGTAGCCAGGTTTATATCTGAACCAACACAGAAATCCAAGCAAAGACTATACAGCAGAAACTGAGGCAACTGAGAATCAGAGTTAGACTGTAAAGACTGATGTGAAGAAACAATGAAAACATTTGCTTTCAAGGTGTATTTTTCAGCTGTGTCTCAACAACTCCAGAGGCTGAAATTGCTTAAACCTAGGTGCTCAGACATCGTTCGGTAAAACTCAGAAGAATTGAACCCTATGGTGTACGAAGATGAGCTCTGTGTCCCCAGAGAATAAGTGTGTATATGAGTGTGAACTAAAAACTTCCAGACATAAAGATACCAATTATAAATTATATTGTGAAGTATCTAAATGTTTACTTGTAATTTCCTTTAAAGTTCTTTCTTATTTTTCCTTTTCTTAGAAGGTTGCTGTTAAGTGCCATCGAGTCAGTTCTGACTCAAAGGGGCCCAGCATAGGCCTTTGGAGGCTTCAAATCTTTGTGGGAGCAGATAACTTCATCTTTCTCCCACAGAGTGGCTGCCGGGCTTGAACCACCAACCTTGTGGTTCAATGTCTAGTGCTTATTGTATGGAGTCACCATGTTCCCTATAACTTAAAATGGTGGTAGTGATGGTGGTTGTGTGCCACCAAGTCGGTTCCAACTCATAGCGAGCCTGGATAGGGTTTCCAAGGCTGTAAATCTTTACAGAAGCAGAAAGCCTCATCTTTCTGCCACGAAGTGACTGGTAGATCCCAACTACTGACCTTACAGTTAGCAGCCCAGCTCATGATCCAGTATGCTACCGAGGCCTATAATTTAAGGGCTGTATGTTTCTCTATTTTATTTAAATAAGGTTTAAATGTAGTATGCTAACTATTTCAATGATGTGGTGTTGTAGGATAAGTACTGGATTGCTAACCACAAGGTCAGCAGTTGAAACACACCAGCTACTTTCAGAAACACTATACAGGGTTGCTATGAGTTGGAACTGACCCAAACTGCACAAGACAGCAACCACAACATATACAATAAATAATTAAGATAGATAATGAATTTAATCTAAGGGAGACCTGGGTGGTGAATACAAGGGTAGGTCAAAAAGTATCGCTACAAAAATCATAGAACCCTTTATTAAACAGAATGATCAAGATGTGAAACAATTGTTTCTGAACATCTCCTCGATCTAGGTCTATATACTTCTGAAGGCAGTGTTTCCTTCTTTCTAACGCTTCCCTGAAAGGAACCCTGGTGGCACTGTATGATAAACATGGGACTGCTAATAACAAAGTTGGTGGTTCTAATCTGCTTGCTGCTTTGTGGGAGAAAGATGAGGCTGTCGGCTCTCATATAGATTTACAGTATCAGATATCCTCTATAGGGTCACTATGAGTAGGAATTGACTTGATGCTGTGGATTCAGTTTCAGCAACTCTTCCCTGAAGAATTCTGTGCTCTTTTATATACACCTTATCAAAACAGCACTTTGGGCATCCTTGAGGGAATCAAATTAAAGTCTTTTTAAATGTTTGGGTTTTTTTTTTTTTTTTTTTTTTCTGCAACTGACTATTCTAGCTACAAACTTAACTGAATTGAATGTACTCAAGTTCAATGAGTCAGTTTTAGTATCATTGAAGGACTCAAATCATGTTCCTTTTTACATACTTTTTTGAGTTTGGGTAACAAAAAGAAGGGTGAAAGGGTGAGATCAGGACTGTAGGGTAGATTGGGTAAGTTTTCCCCATGAAATTCTCATAGGGCAGCCATCAAAGATGGAGCAGGTGAAGTGTTATACCGTAAAGAATTCCTTGTTGTTTTCCAGGCCTTTTTCTCACCAAATGCACATGCAAATTAAGTCTTGTGTTCATCCTGTGTCCTTCAAGAAAATCTGTCAAGATGATCCCTTCCAAGTCCCCAAACACAGTCCCCATAACTTTCTGAGAAGATCACTCTGCTTTGAACTTAACTGGTCCTGCGGGTCCCCGCAGACTGTTTGCCTGGACTCTTTTTTTTGTAAGGTACCCTGCTGAGGTGAAGACAAGTATCACGGAGAGAACTTGTCTGCAGCCATCCACGGATCGCTGACACAGGTTCAAGCATGTTTTGTTTGCATGTGTAAATTGGAACCCTAAAAGCAATGCTTTTTTATTTCCCCAGTGTAGCGGCCAAGAGACCATTTCCCTCCTATTGTTTCTGTAGGAAGGAGTCTCACACATATCCTAAATATTTCAAAGAAGCCATGGCAACATTTTGCAGGGAGATGCTCAATGTCAAGAAGCATGGTGGTTCTGTGGGATAAACGCTGGACTTCAAACTGCGAGGTCAGTGGTTTCAACCCACCAGTTATTCTTTGGGAAAAAGATGTTTTCTGTTCCCGCCAAGATTACCAGCCTCAGAAATCCTATGCAGGGTCATGATGGGTCAGAACTAGCTCAACAGCACTTAATAATAACAACAGCAAATGCTCAATGCTACTCAGAAAGCTTACTTCCAAACATCGAGCATGAGAGCAACAACAATGAAAACAGCAACAAAGAACATGAGCTAGCCAAACAAATCAGAGTGAGACATGGTACATTTGTTTCCCAGGAGAAATTGAGTCAAAAGCATTCCTTGTGGAATAGGAAGTGCAGAATGACTCTTAATCCTGATAAGAAGGAAACTTGTCTTTAGAGGCTAATATTTCAAATGAAGGAAAACCAGGCTGCCAGAAGCAAAGGTACAGGAAATTTAATTTGGGGCACAATTTGTGTAAGATATCTTAACAAGTCTGTTAGTTGAATGACAGTGAATGAATTTTAATTGGGAATGAAGCAAGTAATTATAATCCATAAACTCTATGATGCATTAGCTACTAAGATATCAAAGACATCATTTCATTTAACAAATATTTATTGAATGTATCTGCTAAGATCTATGAAAGAGGCAAATAAAGACCACATACTGCCTCTGCTCTTAAGCAGTTTACTCTCTGAAGGAAAAGCCAGTGGTCCTTGCAAACACAGTCTCTAAAGGAGACAGACATGGAACTCAACACAAGCAAGCCAGTCTGTACTTATTTCTGTATGAATTTGGGGCCTTGTTCCATGAAGACATGTCGAGGTTTATTGGACATTCTTTGGGTAAATGTGAACAGTAGGAGTCATTGACATCGTGCTGATAATTAAAGATCATTTACTATGACTTTTGCCGGACAGAAAACTAACTCAAACTGTTCAAGGTAAAGGGGTAGGAACATGGTTGTTGTTATCAGGTGCCATCGAGTCGGAACCAACTCATAGCGACCCCATGCATAGCAGAACGAAACAATGTCTGGTCCTGGGCCAACCTCACTACCGCTGCCACACTTGAGTCCATCAATGATGCCACCTGGCCAATCCATCTCGTTAGAGGTCTTCCTTTTTTTCTCTGACCCTCCACCTTACCCAGCATGACATCCTTCTCCAGCAACTGTTTCCTCCAGACAATATGTTCAACGTATGAGAGACGAAGCTTAGCCATCCTGGCCTCAAAGGAGCACTCTGGCTGCACCAAGTTGAACATGGTGGTTGCTGGAAATGAAAGAATGAAAGACTGCTGTATCTTTACAGCTTCTCTCTCAGACAAACCAAGAGTGCGCTCTCTTCACTTCTCTTCCCTTTCCTCCCACTTATAGTTTCTGATGTTGTTATTGTTGTTGTTACTGGCCCTTCAGTTGGTCTAACTCATGGCAACCCCATGTACAATGGGTCCACAGCCATCCCTATGATTACTTTGTGATCGGTGGGTTTTCATTAGTTCATTTCAGAAGATTGCCAGGTATTTGTGATCGGTGGGCTTTCATTAGTTCATTTCAGAAGAAGATTGCCAGGTATTTCCTCCTTGTCTGGATGCTCCACTGAGACCTGTTAAGCATTATGGTAACATATTAGTTTCCACTGGCTGGTAGGCAGTAGTTGCGTATGAGGCCCACTTACTGGAAATTGATCACAAGTTGTTATTGTTAGTAAGTGCCACTGAGTTTGTTCCAACTCATAGCCACCCTGTATAGGGTTTCCAAGGAGTGGTTGGTGATTTTGAACTGCTGGCCTTGTGGTTCAAACTGACTTTGTGGTCCAGTGCTTTATCCACCGTGCCACACCAGGACTCAGGTAGTTACTGTAAAACCTTCAGGGATAAGTCTGACTGTGCTAGCCATCCAGGTAGTAAATGGCAGATCAGTGTCTGTTTAACATAAATCATCTGGCCTTAGAATCTCTGCTTGTACCTGCTACCTGACTGTGTTCATTTTGTTCATCGTGTGTTTGGCTGCATTCTCTAGTGAAGCTCATATATGTATACCCTGCACCTGGGAAGAGTACACATTTGTCACCTGCAGCCTTAATTGAGGAAATTAACTCACACAGTTGAGAGGTGGTCAGTCCCAATCCATAGATTAGATGTCAGGCTAGAGGCTTCTGACTCACATAGGTTCAGGGCTGACTAACCAAGATTGGCCTGTCAGATGGCAGGCAGGCAGGTCTTGCAGGTAAGAAGGAGGCAGGCTGATGATGATTCCCAAGATCCACAGGTAACAGAGCAGTCCACTGGCTAAGGTCCAAAGAACGGGAGGTCAGAAGATGAGCCAGATTCAAGACCCAGAGCCAGCAGAGACCAAGAAGCTTTGTCTGACTGTCTAATATATTAGAACCAGGCCACACCCCCCAAGGAAACTTCCTTTCCATTGATAGGCTGCACACAGCAGAATTGATCATAGAGTTAGTTTCAAAACATTAGATTTCATCATGGAGGTAACTACATCTCAAATGCCAAACCACGGAGAATCCTGGCCCAGCCAAGGTGACATAAAACTTTAACTATCACATGTTTTTACTAGTTTAGTATGTAAGGAGAAGTCAAAAAGTATTGCTGCTGAGGCTCTAGTTCATACATGCATGGGTTTATTTCCAACAAAACATGTTTGAACATGTGTCTGAGGTCAGTGGGTGCCTGCAGACAAGTTCTGTCAGCCATTGTTGTTGTTGTTATGTGCCGTAGAGTCGGTTCCGACTCATAGCGACCCTGTACAGGGTTTCTGAGGCTATAAATCTTTATGGGAGCAGAACACCTCATCTTTCTCCCGCAGAACAGCTGGTAGTTTTGAACTGCTGACCCTGAGGTTAGCAGCCTGATTCGTAACCACTATGCTACCAGAGCTCCTTTCTGTCAGCCATACACATCTCTTAAGTGTTGTTAGGTGTTAGGGTACCTTCAACATAAAGATCTCATTGACGCAGTGGCCTCTGAGGGGATCTGCTGCATCAGTTCAATTCAAGGCAGAGAAATCAGCTCAGAACATTACGGTGACCATTTTTGGGATTCCAAGAGGATTCATCTTGTTATATTTTCTCAGAGCACACAGGATTATCACAAGCATTTATTAGGAAGACGTTTTAAGGAAATTCATAACTGTGTTGGTGAGAAAAAGACCAGGGAAGTTGCTTTGGAGAATTTTTTTTCCCATCGTGACAATGCACCTGCTCTTTCTTCGAGGTAGCCAGGGCTGTCATTTGAGAATTTCATTAAGGAAACTTGTTCCACCCACCTTACAGCTTTGATCTTGTCCCTTCAGACTTCTTTTTGTTTCCAAAACTGAAAGAGCATTGAAAAGTAGCATGATTTCAGTCCTTGAAGTATATCAAAACTGCCACTTTGCTGTGATATAAATGGAGGAGCACAGAATTCTTTGGAAAAGAGTTAGAGAAATGCAAACACTGTTTTCAGAAGTGTATAGACCTTGATAAGTTGTTGTTAAGTACTGTTGAGTCAGTTCTGACTCACAGCATCCCTGTATAGGTTTTCCACAGAGTTGCTGGTGGGTTTGAAAGGCCAACTTTGTTGTTAGAAGTCCAATGCTTATCCTACAGCACCACGCCAGAACTCCATGATGCATCCTATTGTTGTTGTTAAAAGCCATCGAGACAGTTCTGACCCATAGTGACCCTGTATAGGGTTTGATGTCAGCAGCTGTTCTACAGGAGAAAGATGAGGCTGTCTGCTACCCAGTATAGGGTTTCCAAGGAGCGACTGGTGAGCTTGAACCACAGAACTTGCAGTTCAAGTGGCTTTGCAATCTGGCACATTAAGCCACAGCGCCACACCAGGACTCCAAGCTTCATCCTAGGAGTTGTCAAATCCTTCCTATCGACCAGAAGGTGGTTGTGATTTCCTTAACTTTCCAGATCAGTTGGGTTATTGATTTATTTGGCATTCACCAAATCATTGCTCTAGAGTAAGACTTTCTGTCAGCCCTGGGGACAATTTTTGTCTCAGTTTCCCTAATGTTCTGCTTCCCATTTGGCATCTAGCAGTCTCCGCTAAGACATATCCAGCAATGACATTCATACAAAAAACAAAACAAAACCCAGTTCCTAAGTGAGACTGGCGGTGGTGGTGATGTGCCATGGAGTTGGTTCCAACTAATAGCAACAGGGTTTCCGAGGCTGTAAATCTTTACAGGAGCAAAAAGCCTCATCTTCCTTCCACGGAACAGCTGGTAATTTCAAACTGCTGACCTTGAGGTTATCAGCCCAATTTGTTACTTCCATAAATACGGTGGTGGGGGTGGTATTTGTGTACCATCAAGTCAGTTCTGACTCACAGCGACCCTGCATGGGTGGTAAACTATTTTTTTGCCAAAATTTATAACATCAATCACAGGCTATACAAAATTGTCAACTTAAAATTAACCTGCTAGATTTGGTCAAATATTTAATTAACTCACCCCCTAATGTGATGGCTTTGGTAGCATAGTGGTTACGAATCGGGCTGCAAACCACAAGGCTAGCAGTTCGAAACTGCCAGCTGTTCCGCGGGAGAAAAATGAGGTGTTCTGCTCCCGTAAAGATTTATAGCCTCAGAAACCCTGAACAGGGTCTCTAGGAGTCAGAATCGACTCCACGGCACTTAACAACAACAACAATGTGATGGCTTGTTGTTAAGTACCGTGGAGTCAGTTCCGACTCATAGTGACCTAATGTGATGGCTGGAGTCCTTGTGTGGCGCTCTGGGTTAATGCGCTAGACTGCCAAGCCGTTGGAACTGTAAGGTCAGCGGTTCAAGCTCACCAGCTGCTCTTCGGAAACCCTATCCAGGGTCGCTATGGGTCGGAACTGACTCGATGGCACTTAACAACAACAACAACAATATGGCCCACAGGCCAGATGTTCCACACCCCTGCATAGGGTTTCCGAGGCTGTAAATCTTTTTGGGAGCAGAAAGCCTCTTCTTTCTACCATGGAGTGGCTGGTAGATTCAAACTGCTGACCTTGCGGTTAGTAGCCCATGGGTAACCCCCTATGCTACCAGGGTTCCTTATTCACAAATATGTTATTGCTATGAAATGCCATCGAGTTGATTCTGTGTATGTAAGGGGTCAGAAATCAATCCATAACAACTTGTGCAGGATATAGACTGGCGATATAAAAAGAAAAGGGTTCTCTAAGCTTTCAGTCTAAGGCAACAACCGTACATCCAAGGATGCTAAGGAAACATAATAAAAAAGGTCCTTAAATGCATAGACATTCGGTTTTTATTTATGCTAGCTTCTTAGTGCCTTGAGGACTGATGACAAGCATGGGATTGGGCAGTGGATGGCAGGGGAGCGCTGGCCGTTTTTCCTCCAGGACCTAAGGCTTCTTCTCTGTTGTCCTCTGTGTTCTCAGAGGCTTTTCCGGAGGCCCACTGTCACACGTCGTCCTTCGCTCACTGAGGTGTCTTTGTTTATTTCACATTTTTAATTTTTTATCTTTTATATGCAGCTCCTCACATAATCATGACAATCTGCCTGTAAGCCTCAAAGCATTTAGGCATGCTTTGAATTAAGGATCCCAAACAGTCCTAATCTGTCTTCAGAAGTTCTTAATCCACTCCCGCACTGGGAGCTCCCATTTGTTATGGACAGCATGCTGGTTTTGTTTTCCATGTGTTTTGAACTCAGAGAAAAAATGTTAACTTTTTAAATAAAAGTGGTCATCGACTGCTGTTCTCATTTGAACATAGTTTGTTCTCATTTAACAGGCTTTATTGCGATGGGCTTAGAATCTTTCTCCTTTAATAATTTCTAAATGCAGAGTATTCAGAACACAGACAGATGCTGTTATCTTTAGACTATTGTGAAATGGAATAGCATCAACCCATTTCTTAGTAAAGCACATTATTTTGATCATTCAAAGTGGGCAGACCATAGCATAGCATTTTGGGTAGAAACTGTCAGCTTCTATTTGGAAAGTTGTCTTTGTGGATGCTGGTCATTGGGTACAGATGTGAAAAGATCATTTTACTCACCACCTTCAGTGGCTGTTGCTGAAAAAAAAGCACTGTCTTCCCCTCATGGCTTTTGCTAAGCCTTTCCTTTAAAGAGTAAACTCCTTTCTTAGATTTGAATCCCCTGGCAATGATAATGCTTTTCCCTTTGTACAGCTTGAGGGAACTGTTTGAAGCTGTCTTTTATGATGCCTTTCCAGAGCTTTCAGTTGCACATGGCAGTGTGTTGGCTGGTGCTAGGAGACCTGGTGATCCTTGGCTCATTGCATCTGTGCAGCCCTGTAGAGCCGAGTCAGCATGGGTATTTTCCAAGAGGAGAAATGGTCCAGCTCTTGAATTCCGGTTATCACCATCCTCTCCCACTGACCTCTCAGTGGACTTCTCAAAGGGGAGCCCATGGGCAGCTTCATGAGCTCTGTGCTGACAATTTAACCATTTTGCTTCTGAATTCTGGACTCTTTTCTCCAAACGGCCCCTCCACTAGGATAACAAGGATGTCTCTATGCAAACGTTCAAAACTGGAACCATATCTACCATGACATCTGCCAAGATGCTCTTTCTTGTAAACTCCTGGTCGACACCTTCATTCAGTCTACAGTGGTATGCGCGGCATTTGGGATTTTCCTCTCCTGCCTTTTCCTTTCTTTGCTTCCCTCCTCTCCATCACTAATAGGGTCCTAAATATTTTATCCACTGACTTAACTCAGGCTCCTAACATTTTACATTGAACGCCACAATGTCTGAGTTTGGTCTTCTTGCCTTCAAGCTCATATTTTTACTAGCTGTTCCCTATTCTTTTAATAGTGCTGTATGGTTTAGACCCAGATGATTTTCCTAGAGTCATTTTGTTTTTTTTCCCAAGAAGAAAATAGTAATATGTGTTTCTCCATCTTAAGTCAATAGTCAGTATCTCCTGCCTCTCTCAGAATGTGTCCCCGTCCCCTTTTTTTTCACATGTCGCATGCCTGAACCTTACTCTCCGTGGAATTCAGGTATTACCACTGGGCAGGAGGTTCTAAGCATTTACTGTTTTCTATCTCATTTTACCTCTACTACTACTGATTGAAATAAATATTACTATAATTCCCAACATGGAGTTGAGAAAACGGAAGCATCCAAGGTTAAAGTTTGCTAACACCATATAACATTTTTCCTCCACAAAATTTGAAAATTTGAAGGCAGACATAATGTCCTATTAAAGTTTAACAAGTCAGCTTTGTGTCATTCATGTTTTTGCCCAATTAATGAAAATTTTAAGTCAGGATTTGTTGTCAGACATCAGTTCCTGCCTCACAACTTTATTCAAGGCCAGTGAACATTGATGCTGGGTAGACTCTACACTGCATTTTGCCATAAATCTTGTTTCCAAAGAATAGTTGTTTTCACTCTGTTCACCGTGTTGCTAACTTGTAAATTCAAACGTGGCTGAATTATTAACATGACATCACATTTCCAGCTGTATTGGCTAGCATGGGGTCTCTCTGAGGTGGGCTGCTTCCTGTTCATAGTCACTTAGGGATTGTTGTTGTTGTTGTTAAGTGCCAACTAGTTGGTTCTGACTTATAGAAACCCTGTATAGAGCTTCCAAGGCTGTAAATCTCTGCAGAAACAGAAAGCCTAACCTTTCTACTTCAGAGTGGCTGATGAGCTTGAACCACCAACCCTGTGGTTTGCAGTCCAGTGTTGATCCTGTAGAGTCATGGCTCTTTCTTAGGGATTATCTCCTGGTTAATCTATATGGCATCCATCGCAGCATCAAGAAAAACAATCAAGCAAGAACAAAACCCAAAACAGCATCCTGACAGTTGAGTACAAAGTCGAAGGGTCTTATGATTGGAAAGAATTGGCTGTTGAAAAGAAAGATCTAAGGGCACAGCCGTGTGTGATGCCAACTTCATGACCTTTTTTGGATGTTTGGGATTGGGTATCAGTGTCTACACAGCTGATCTATCCTTCTCCTGGTGAGTTTCTGTTCTTGGAAACTCATAGCAACTCATAGTAACTGACAAGGTAGTTCTGGCGTTTTGGCCCCCCGGGGTCTGCCGTGAGTCAGACGCTAGTCAATGGCCAAGAGCTGGATTTTGGGTTTAAGGGCAGGGAAAAGCATCTCAGAGTCAATTTAGTAACATTCAACTTTCAAGAAATCAAGTCACTGAATAATGAATCTGTCAAATTGTACAAAGGATCAAATTTCAACAATTGCTGACTTCACAGAAGTCTATTTTTAGTTGTTTTAATAGGACTGCTACCAACTTAAAAAAAACGTTTTAGCAAATTTGATAAGAATATCCCACTTATTTACTAAATGTGGAATATATTTCTATGTACCCTTGGCAATCCAGTAAATTGGTGAATTCAGCAAATTAGTCCTACTGCTGAGAAAACTCTTTTGAGACCAGCAGGTTTGTGAATTTAAGTGCCAGGAGGATATGGAACATGTGTATCTTGTTTAATGTTGTTTTCTTACCACTCAGCAGTGTGCCTAGGACATAATTAACAGAATAAATCTTTGTTGAATAAATTAATAAATGTATCTGCATGTGAGATTGTGGATGGCAATTTTTTGTGCTGAAAGGAACTTTAACTTGATCATTGATTATGCCTGTTTCCAGGCCTGTGAAAATTTTGGTTATCATTATCATTTTACTATATTATTAGTAAGTTTGCAATAAATGTACTTACATTAGATGAGACCTGTCTCCTTAAAAGAATGTAAGGGAATGTGAACATGGCTTTCTACACTGAACTCAACCTGTGTAATCTACAGGTGACTAATAAGGAGCTCTGGTAGCGTAGCAGTTACGAACTGGGCTGCTAATCTCACAGGTCAGCAGTTCGAAACTACCAGCCGTTCTGTGGCTCCAGTAAAGATTTGCAACCTTTTTCTGCTCCAGTAAAGATTTACAGCCTTGGAAACCCTATATATGGTCGCTATGAGTCAGAACCGACTCCACGGCACATAACCGCCACCACCACAGATGATTTATAGATCAAATTGCTTGACTGTTGCTGTTGTAGCTGAGGCGATTCCAACTCATTGTGACCCTTTACAGTACAGCTGCCTCAGAAGCTGTAATGTTTACAGGCGCAAACCTCCAGGTCTTACCTCCTGTGGAACTGTTGGTGGGTTCAAACCTCTTGCTTTCTGGTTAAGCACTTACCCACTGTGCCACCAGGGATTTTGATTCTTTTAATAGGCGTTTAAATTCAGGGCTAGTATTTACTAAGTAAACTAGTTGTTGCTATTTTGAAATTAAAGAAAAATCATAAACTTCCATCTACATGTTTGATCCGTGTAAACGGCTAGCATTAATGGTTTAATCAGTAGGTGGTTGGCAGTCAGAATGACAAAACACATTTCATTAACATGTTACATAATTTGTCTCGTTTTCATGTGAAGGACTAAATTGTTGCTCAGACTTTTTAAAACCACCATATTACAACAATGTGATTATAATTGATGGCACAATTAGCTTTGCTACCAAAACAAATTGAGAGTCTCTGATACAGTGCTTTATTTTGAAGAATGGATGCTTATTCAGCCCAAAGGAAGTCGTTGAATGAGGGAATGCCAAGTTGACTTATTTTCTGTGAGATCTAATTGAACTGGCTGTAAAATATGACAACATCCATTTCCTCTTTGCAACCTCTGATGAAGTCAAATATATGTTATCCAATGGCCTTGTTTAGACAATGAGATAGTTTATTATGACAACTAAGATTAGATTATGTATGACAGTCTTAGTGTTCTCAGATATGGGTCTTCATACTTCATCAAAATCCCATCTCCTGTTATTCAATCTGTATTATTCCCTGATTTTGATGTGTCATTGCCTGAGTTTTATGGGTTGCTGTAATGGAAAGAACCACACATGGCTTGCTTGAAGAACCAGAATTTATTTCCTCAGAGTTCTGAACGTTAAACATCCAAATCAGGCTTTCAGCCCTGTGGCTTTGTAGCTCTGGGAGTTTCTTAATTCCTTGCCTTATCAATGATCCTTACATGACATCTGTCTTTCCCTGTTTGTTTGTATATCTGTGTCTACTGTGCTCTTTTTATATCTTAGAAGTGATTAGTTTTAGGATAACTCCCATCCCTCATAATTTGGGTAAGATCTAATGAACAAAATGAAGAATTCCCGACTTCCAAACAAGATTACATTCACAATTACAGGGTTTAGGATTTCAACACATATGTTGGGGAGACATAGTTTTATCCACAATCTTCATAAATAATTATGTATTTCTTTGAAGATAAAGATAAGCCAAAGTCCATGAAATAAAATATGTTTGGCATATGAGAAAGGATTATAATGACAAAACTATTCCAAACCACCCGGAGTGTGAATCACCAGGAAAAGCACATAGGTAGTTATCAACATTTCTTATTCATATTCATCTGTTCTGATTTTCCTCATCAATTTTAAAATGTGAATCGAGTTTTTAAGTTTTCATTGAAAAACATCTTGCTCCTGGATATAAATAATGTGCCTAAAAATCCATGGAGGTTATGCCAACTCTTTGAGATTAATCATTTTATTTTTCTACATCTTTGCCGCTGTTCACTGAAAATACAAATGGGCTTCAAAAAGTTTGTAGAAAAACACCATTAGCTCTTAATTCCATTTTCTACAAGCCATGAGGCTCCTGTGTGTGTGTGTGTGTGTGTGTGTGTATTGTTGTTGTTAAATGCCATCAAGTCAGTCTAACCCATAACGACCATGTATAGGGTTTCCTATGAGCAGGTGGTGAGCTTGAACCGCATAATATATATGTGTTTTTGTTATGTGCCATTGAGTCTGTTTCGACTCACAGTGACCCTGTGTAGTGTTTCTGAGGAGTCACTGGTGAGTTTGAACTGCTGAACTTTCAGGTCTAACCAACCTTGCAGTCCACTGCTTATCCTACAGCGACACACCAGGACTATATGTATATATAGTAGTTTTGAACTGCTGACCTTGAGGTTAGCAGACCAATTCGTAACCACTACACTACCAGAGCTCCTTTGAAAGTGCCAGCTGTTCCGCAGGAGAGAGATGAGGATTTCTGCTCCTGTAAAGATTTACAACCTCGGAAATCATGTACAGGGTTGCTATGAGTCGGAATCGACTCCACGGCACAAAACCACCACCGTAGTTGCTTAATGGAGTCCTGGTGTGGTGCTGTGGGCTAATGCGCCAGACTGCAAAGTCATTTGAACTGTCAGGTCGGTGGTTCAAGCTCACCAACTGCTCCTTGGGAACCCTATACAGGGTCGCTTGGGTCAGAATTGGCTGATGGCACTTAACAACAACAGTTGCTTAATAGTTGTATGAAACAGGGTTACAGCTGATATTCTCAGCTAATTTTATTCGGGTTCGTTTTCTATCCCTGGAATTAAATGGAACACAATTTAATTGAGGTGCCAATCAACTTGTGTTGTACCCTGAAGACTAAGGCATTTATATGGCTCTCAATTTATAGCTCAGTCCTTGCATTTAGGCTCCAAGCCCATAATCATGGATGATTGCATCTGGAAATCCTTTTGCATCTGCAAAGATACTTTTTCCTAAATAAGATTACATTCTCAGGTTCCATCTTTTGAGGGAACACCATTCAACCCAGTACAGCCCACTAAAACCACTTGGGGTACAATAGGTAGGTAGTGACAGAGTTGTAGCTGGGCCCCAACTCTGGTTCCCAAGTTGAGTAAGGCTGCTGGCTGTCCTGAACACCTCACTATGAGGTGTGCCTTGGCAGAGAGTAGAAGTCATTGATCTTATTTGATCAAGATCTCCTTGGGCTGTGATTCCTTTCTTCATTTACTACTTACTGTGTGATGAAACACACAATTCTTGAAAACCATGCAGTGAAAATGGTTGTGATTCTGTCCTGAGTGATGCCTATAAATTATTTACACCCATTTGGCTAAATTATCTTTGTAGACATATTGCCTTCTGGAATGAATCAATATTCTATACTTTTTTTTTTTTTTCTCCAGTTTTCCCCTGTCTTTGTTATATGATTACATTCTATAAAAAAATAATGAGTTAGGTTTTCCAAAATAGGTCGCTATGCCATGAGAATGAGTTTTTGGGTTTAAACGAAAAATTTACTAATCATGAGGTATTCATAGGCATTTGTAAATATTCCAAGGAGCCACAACTCCTGTCTGAAGACCTGGGGAAGAGGCTGGGGTGGGCATGGAGCAGCTATCCTGAGGGTTTTCTATGACTTTTTAAAAACCTTCCAGAAAAGCAGGTGGCAGACTGATGTTCAAAGAGTTAACTGGGTGTCTGATCAGAGATTGGATCTTGACCTGGGTGTCACCAGAATATTTGTTCTTTGCTTGCTTGTATTTCATTTACTAACACAGACAGAAGTAGAAATATCCAGAACAACAGAACTACCACGGATGGCAGCAAAAACCCATGAGAACTGTCAGGGGTCATCATATCAATGGTGATGCCAGAGCTGCACCTGTAGACTTGTGGGTCAGACACTCAAGGTCAGGAAGGCAATGGGAAAGGACCAAGCAAGGCCCACAGAAGTCTCTGCAGAATCCAGTCTTGGAGAATTGTTCATCAATACTCATGTGAGGAGGGTGGAGAGTGAACAGGCCTACACTGATACTCTGTGTGGGTACCTCTCCGTGTATTCACCTGCTTCATTGAACAGCTCGCAAACAGATTCTATAACTCTGCAAGGCTCAGTTCTTTCAAATCACCACTTTTTGTCTGTATAAATACTTAAGCCATAAGAATTTGCTGTTAAAAAGGGAGCCTGAAGAGTGGAAGACAATCAATCTGGTTAGTACTAACCCAGAGTCACTGAATGGTTGCAAAGTGTGTGGTTTCAGAAGCAACTGTTGTAGCGAGGATCTCGTTTACACTCCATTATTCCATTCCATATTATGACTCAAATGATCAGGGGCTGAGCTTTTTTATTGATCTCATTTATCAGAATTGAAATAAGTCTTTACATCTGTAGTTTGGAAAAGCCTCTGAGCAAATTCCAATATGCAGTTAGCCTATTGATAATTTTGATGCATTTATCATAATACTATTGTGAAAAAGAGATATGGGAAAATAAGCTACCACAATTAGGATGAATTATTACAAAAGAGGCTCTGTCCTCATTCCACTTATTTTTGGTCTATCTCCAAATTATACAATAAAATGGTTGATTTCTGTACTGTGAGGGTAAACTCTTTGAGGACTAGAACCACAGCAAGTTTTCTCACAGATCGATAATTTTATTTGAGACCTCAATGATCAATGTCAAATTCATATTACATGAGGGGAAGATAAGAAGGCTTATGCTACAGATATGTTAATAGCATCACTCTGCAATGCTATTGACATATCAGTAAGAGGAACTGCAATGTGCATTTGCACATTGTTGTTGTTGGGTGCCATTGAGTTGGTTCCGACCCATAGCAACCCTGTATAGGGTTTCCAAGGAGTGGCTGGTGAGCTTGAACTGCCAATCTTGTGGTTCAAGCCAATGTTGCAGTCGAGCGTATTAACCTACTGGCTGGTATTTACCAGATGATTGTACCTGGTTGGTAATCTGATGTCTCCACTTCTTAAACTAGTCTCCACTCTCCACCTGGAGTGGTGCTGTAAGATAAACACTGAACTGTAACCATACTGTCGGTGGTTCAAACTCAACAGCTGCTCCTTGGAAAAACTATATAGGGTTACTATGAGTCAAATCGACTCGGTGGCACTTAATAACAACAACAACGTGGCCCACCTTTGGTTTTGAATCAGTCCTTCAGTCACTTGTTCAATGTTTAACTCTGCCAATATTATCCTCTAATCTTAGATCCCCATCACTTGTCTGTCAGTTTGTCATATTGTGATGGTTTGAGTACTGCTTTGATGCTGGATGTTATGCCATGGGTATTTTAAATGCCAGCAGGGACACCTAGGCTGGGCAAGTTTCACAGGAGATTCCAGACTGAGGCAGACCCTTAGGAAGAAGGAGAGGAGGACCACTTCTGAATGGTTAATCACTGAAGTCTTATGAATAACACCAGACCATTGTCAGGTAAAGTACCAGAAGATGAGCCCTAAGGTTGGAAGGCACTCAAAATATAATTGGAGAAGAGCTGTCTCCTCAAAGTAGAGCTGACCTTAATGACATGAATGGAGCAAAGCTTTCAGACCTTAATTTTCTGATGGGGCACAACTAAAAATGAGAAGAAACAACTGAAAACATCCATTAATAATCAGAATATGAAATGCATGAAGTATGAATCTAGGAAAATTGGAAGTTAGCAAAAATGAAATGGAACACATAAAGATCAATATCCTAGGCATTAGTGAGCTGAAACAGACTGATATTGGCCATTCTGAATCTGACAATCCTATGGTTTACTATGTCAGGAAGGTCAAATTCAAGAGGAATGGTGTCACATTAATTTTCAAAAGAGCATTTCAAGATCTATATTGAAGTACAATGCTGTGATAGGACAATATCTACAAACTCATAACGAAGACCAATTTATACCACTATCATTCAAACTTATGCACAAACCACTAAAGCCAGTGAGGATGAAATTGAAGAATTCTACCAACTTCTTCAGTCTGAAATTGATCAAGCATGCAATCATGATGTATTGATAACTACTGGTGATTAGAATGCAAAAGTTGGAAACAAAGAGGAAGGATTAGTAGCTGGAAAATATCATCTTTGTGACAGAAATGACGGTGGAGATCACACGATAGAATTATGTAAGATCAATGACTTAGTCATTGCAAAGACCTTTTTTGAACAACATAAAAGGTGGCTATATGCACTGGAGTCCTGCGTGGCACCATAGGATAAGCACTTGACTGCTAACCAGAAGGTTGGCAGTTCAAACCCACCAGCTGCTCCTCAGAAACCCTATACAAAGTCACTATGAATCAAAACCGACTTGTGACACTTAACAACAACAACAATACACACAGAAGAAGTTGGTAGAATTCTTCAAATTGTTAATTTCATCATCATTGGCTTTAGCGGTTGGAGCATAAATATGAATAATATTGGTATTAACTAGTCTTCCTTATAAGCATATAGTTATTATCCTACCACAGATAGCATTGTACTTCAAGACAAATCTTGAAGTATTCTTTTTGATAATGATTGTGGAACCATTCCTCTTGAATTTGTCATTCCTGCATAGTAAACTGGATGGTTTTCAAATGGCCAATACCAGTTAATTTCAGCTCACGAATGACTACTATATCAATCTTTATAAGTCCCATTTAATTTTTGGAAACTTCCAGTATTCCCAGATTCATACAACATGTGTTTCATGTTCTGACTATTGACAGATATTTGCAGCTGTTTCTCTTGATTTTAAGTTGTGCCCCATTAGCAAATGAAGGTCCCGAAATGTTACTCCTTTTGCCCCATTACAGTTAACTCTACAGTGAAGAGGCAGCTCTTTTCCCTTAGCATTTTTAGCTCAGTTCAGGCTGTAGCTGAAGAAAATGGAAACAACTCAGGAGAGCCCAACTATAACCTTGAATTACAGATCATCTCAAAAACAGATTTGATGCAGTAGACACTAATGACTGAAGATCAGAAGAGTTGTGGGATGACATCAAGGATATCATACCTGAAGAAAACAAAAGGTCCTTAAAAAGACAGGGAAGAAAGAAAAGGCAAAAATGGATGTCGGAAGAGACTTTGAAAGCTGGTCTTGAGCATAGAGAAGTTAAAGCTAATTGAAGAAATGAGAAAGTAAAAGAATTGATCATAACATTTCCAAAGTTAGCTCAAGAACACAGTCAAATATTATAATGAAATGTGCAAACACCAGGAGTTTGAAAACCAAAAGGGAAGACACCCTCTGCATTTCTCACTCTGAAAGAATGAAGCCTCAACTTTCAATATTGAAGGATTCTATGGACAAAATATTGAGTGATCAGAAATCATCAAAAGAAGATGGAAAGAATACACAGACTCACTGTACCAAAAGTAAATCATCAGTGTTCAGCCATTTTAAGAGGTAGTGTATGATTAAGGACCAGTAGTAGTGGAAGAACAAGTCCAAGGCGTACTAAAAAACGGTGAAAACAAGGCTTCAGGAATTTCCAACTGAAATCTTTCAACAAACTTATGCAGCATATATCAAGAAATTTAAAAGAGAGATACCTGGTCAACTGATTGAAATAAATTCATATTTGTGTCCATTCCAAAGTGAGGTGACTCAATGGAATGTGGAAATCATTGAACAATATCATTAATATCACATGCAAGTAAAATTTCTCTGAAGATAGCTAAAAAATGGTCGCAACAATACATTGACACAAAACTGCCAGAAATTCAAGCTGGATTCAAAAGAAAATCAATGCTGACATCACATGGATCTTGGTTGATTGCAGAGAATAACAGAAAGATGTTTATTTGTGCTTTATTGACTATGCAAAGGCTTTCAACTGTGTGGATTTTAACTAACTGTGAGTAATATTGCAAAAAAAAAAAAAAAAAAAGGTGTTTCAGAACACTTAATAGCTTTAGAATAAACACTGGACTGCAAACCACAAGGTTCGTGGCTCAACCCACCAGTTGCTCCTCAGAAACCCTATACAGCATCACTATAAGTCAGAATCAACTAGAAGGGACTTAACAATTTAACAACAACAACAGTTGCGTTCATGAGGAACCTGTACATTGACTAAGAGGCAGTTCATAGAACAAAACAAGGGGAAACTGAGTAGTTTAAAGTTAGGAGAGGTGTGCTCCATGGTTGTATCCTTTCACCATACTTATTCAACTGTATGCTGAACAAATAATCTGAGAAGCTGGATTGTATAAAGAAGAAAGTGGCATCAGTATTGGAGGAAGTATAATATACAGATGATACAAGCTTGCTTGCAGATAATAAACAGAGAAAAGATTGAAGTTGTCAGAGACTTCATTTTGCCTGGATCCACAATCAAAACTCATGCAAGCAGTCAAGACATCAAACAACTTATTGCATTAGGAAAACCTGCTCAAAAGACCTCTTTAAAGTCTTAAAGAGCAAAGACGTCAATTTGTGAACTAAGGTGTGTGACCTAATCCATAATATTTTCAGTCTCCTTGTATGCATGTGAAAAGTGGACAATGAATGAAGAAGACTTTAGAAGAATTGATGCATTTGAATTATGGTGCTAGAGAAGAATATTGAATGTACTAAGAACTGTTAAAAGAACAAACACATTTGTGTTGGAATAAGAACATCCAGAATGTTCCTTAGAAGCCAGATGGTGAAACTTTGTCTCTTATACTTTGGACATGTTATCAGGAGGGACCAGTCCCTGGAGAATAAGGAATAATAAACATCATGCTTATTAAAGAGGAGGGTCAGCAAAAAAGAGAAAGACCCCCAATGAGATGGATTGACATAGTGGCAGCCAGAATGGGCTCCAACATAACAACAATTATGAGGACAGTGCAGGACGAGGTAGTGTTTGTTCTGTTGTGCATAAGGTCGCCATGAATTGGAACTGACTTGATGGTGTCTTACAACAAATACAACAATCTTATATCCAGAAGCTTGGCAGTGTGGTGCTTAAGTGCTCTGCTGCTAACTGAAAGATCAGCAGTTTGAACCCACCAGTTGCTCCATGGGAGAAAGGGGTTGCCATCAGCTTCTGTAAAAATTACAACCTTGAGAACCCTATGTGGTAGCTCTCCTATGTCTTACAGAATCGCTATAAATCTGAGTAAACTCAACATTGAGTGTGAGGAAGGGGAGAGATAAATGTGGTGGGTTTTTTCCCCCAGGTTTAAGTTATTTCCTTATTCTCTCAATATACATTGTTTGAGAGTTTATTGTGTGCCTAGATGCTAGATATGCCAGACATAGTAAATTCCTCTGCTCATGGAGTTTACAATTGGATAATCAGTCAGATGGCAAATATGTAAAAGGGGTTTCAAAAAGTATATGGAAAAATTCCAATATATTTTCATTCTATTTTTCCATGAACTTTTTGAAGCCCCCTCTTGTTAATAAACTTTACAACTGTTATAAAAATGGATGTACAGGATGATACAGGAGTAAATCTCACAAAAACAATAAAGCTTCCCCAGAGGGTTTCCAAAGTAGTAATCGTTACTGGAGCAAATTCCCAAGTCTTCTCCCACCCACGGTGACTCTGATGAGCTCGAACCTCTAACCTTTCAGTTAGCAGTCAATTGGTTAACCACTGTGACACCAGGTCTTTTTAAACCCATTGGCATTGAATTGATTTAGACTCATAGAGGTCTATAGAACAGAGTCAATCTGCCGCATACGGTTTCCAAGGCTATAATATTCATGGAAGCAGTTTGCCACATCTTTCTCTGACGTAATGACTGGTATGTTTAAACTGTCCGTTATCTGATTTGCAGTTGAGCACTTAATCACTGTACCACCAGGGCTCCAGGTAAAATAATGATGTTGTCAACTCGAGTTGTGGAGGAGGGAATGGACCAGTTCTTGAGATGGAGTATATGGGAAAAAATTAATTGGTTGTAGATGGCTGCCATTGTCATTTTTTTCCCCGTCTGTAATTGTTACTTCTTTAGATACCTTGCCTGCCACCTTAGTGGCTTTTGGTATTGATTTCCCAAACATTTTTGGTGAAGGATATCTTGTCTTTGAAAACATACTGAGGGGAGTGGAGGGGTGGGGGACTTTACATGTGTAGCCACATCCCTCTTGAAATCAACTACCATGTGTTTGGATCTCCAGCCATCATTAACCATCAGATTCCAGTGATGCTCCGCTTGCCTTTTCAAACATCTTTTGATTACTTCCTGCTGTATCCAATCTCACTTGTCTACTTAACTCAAAGGGTTTTTTCTTACTTCCGAGACTGACCCTGGATGATTAGGTAGACCCTGATCTGAATGAACCTTGACTCAGGATTCAAAAATAGATCCTCATCAATGACATTCCTAACAACCTGAACTAATTTCTCTAACAAGTAAGTCAATCCTGTAACTATTCAGGTACTTTGACTTACACATGTTGTTGTTGTTGTTATGTACCATGGAGTCGGTTCCGACTCATAGCAACCCTGTACAGGGTTTCCGAGGCTGTAAATCTTTATGAGAGCAGAAAACCTCATCTTTCTCCCGTGGAACAGCTGGTAGTTTTGAACTGCTGACAGTGAGGTTCACAGCCCTATTTGTGACTTACACATAAGAGTTTCAAAATGTTTGTGGAAAAAAAAATATACTGAAAAGATAATGGAATTTTTCCAGGAACTTTTGAAATCATTCCCTTCCTATGGGAATTATTTATGGATGCATCTTTTTCCTTAAAACTGTGTTTCTTTGGGGCAACACTGATTGTTGATTTTTCACTAACAATGAGAGAAGCAGCTTGAGTGCTTCAAAGAACTACTACACAGCTCTGCTCCCTCCTCCCTTACATCGCACCTCTTTGCTGGAATGGCTGGGCCTTCTATTTGGCTGAGAACTCAGCTTCTTCAACTTCATCATGGCAACTCCATCCTTTCACATCTGGTGCATAAAACAGAGTTCTCACTCTGCCACGTCTCAAAATAGCTACACTTAGGAGCTCCCGTTAGTGAATTCAGTAAGGACTTGATTACAAACCAGGATCTGACAAAATCTTCCTTTAGCGAAAAAAGTTAAATGATAAAAATAATAATGAAAGAGAAACTGTCCTAAGCTAGTGAGTAAGCACAATTGTAGTACTTCTGTGGCAGAGACATTGAGCTGCTTAGAAAAATCCATGTTCTCTGCTTTCTTCTAAGCTATCACATTTCTACGCTCTGGTAGCGTAGTGGTTACAAATCTGGCTGTGAACCTTAAGGTCAGCAGTTTGAAACTACCAGCTGCTTCGTGGGAGAAAGATGAGGCTTTCTGCTTCCATAAAGATTTACAGCCTCAGAAACCCTGTTCAGGGTTGCTATGGGTCGGAACCGACTCAACAGTACTTAACAACAACAACAAATCACATTTCTTAGCCTCCCATGGAGTTAGGAGTGGTAAGAAAACGTGATGTTTTTCATTTCGTGCCTTTTGGTACTTCTTGTTAATGCTCCTCCACCATCTGCCTTTTCTGGCAACTTAGATGGAGACTGCCACCAAGGTACCTTTGGAAGTCACCTACTGAAGAGATGAAGACCTTTATCTCCTGGTCAAGAATGACTATGCCGAGGAGAACTTCCTTATTTATCTGTGTACTGTCTTGGTACTGTTCAGTAAGAAAGAAATGCTGTCTCGTTTGTAAATCATTATCCACAATGAAACATTATGAATTGTTTCATCAGACAACTTATCCTAACTAACACAATTCCAAGAGCCATTGAACCCAAAAGTAAAGAGTTCATTGCAGGCTGGGTGTTCTTAGGCACACTTTTTGGAAGATGTGAATTTTAGCTGTGTCTTAAAGGATGGGTATAGAATTGGACTAAAACAAAGAGGGGTGGATATTCCAGGTCTATGACAAGGAGGTAACATTGTATAAGAGGTTTTTGGGGGATCAATGAAATAATCAATCTGAGCAAAGGAGAAAGATTTTAAGGATAAGTACAAGGCACAGACAAATTAATAGGATTGAGCCAGGTTGAAGAAGATCTTTCAAATCTGCATTAATATTTAGATTTTATAATGAGATCAATATGGATGTTTGGATAAAAATAAACATCACACAGGAACAAATAAGTGGTATTCTAGGAAAACTAATTTTGCAAACATAGTCTATGGCCAAATGGAATAGTGGAATAGCTTTATACAACGTACTAAGATCGTGAATGTTAGGAAGATAGTAGGTAGGAATGCTTATTCCAACCATGAGGGAAATCATCTTGTCTTTCAATTAGTCAAACCCAAATCCTAAAAGTTTTTCTTCTGGTTTGTAAATAAATATTTAAATTCAGAAACAATCCAGTTATACTGTCTTTCTGCATGGCCAAGAGTTTGCTTAGTTATTTTTATGGAACGATGGATAACTATTCGTTAGAACAGGACTATTATTTGGGACCGATATTTATACTAGGAGTGCTGGTAATGTAGTGGGTTATAAATTGGGCTGCTAACCTCAAGGTCAACAGTTCAAATCTACCAGCCACTCTATGGGAGAAAGATGAGACTATCTGCTCCCACAAATATTTATAGTCTTAGAAACCCAATACAGGTTGTGTTATGTGTCACAACTGACTCCAGGGCACACAATCACCACCACCACCAATATGACTTGGAGAGTCATGGTGTGGCACTGTAGGGTAAGCACTGGACTGCTAACCACAAGGTTGGCAATTCACATCTACCAGCTCCTCCTCAGAAAGCCTATATAGGGTCAGTATGGGTTTGAACTCACTGCATGATATACAACCACCACCAACAACCTTTATACTGGTCCTATTATAATCTGATGATAAAGAAAAAAACATTGTAGAAGCAATTATGTAATTACAGTTGAATACAAGTGCTTACAAGGATTTCAGGAAGGCATGATAGTGCATAGGAGTCCTGGTAGACAAGGGTTAAGTAAACCCATTAGGGGCCCCGTGGAAGAAAAGACGTGACAAGCCACTCTTATAAGGGTTGTAGTTGTTATTCCAACTCATAGCGACCATACGTACAATGGAACAAAACACTTCATGGTCCTGCGCCATCTTGCAATTACTTGCAAATCCATCTAGTTGAGGGTCTTCTTTTTTTGCTGACCCTCCAGTTTAAAAGCATGATGTTCTTCTCCAGGGACTTGTCCCTCCTGATAATATCCAAAGTATGTGAAATGAAATCTCACTGTCCTGACTTCTAAGGAGCATTCTGGTTGTGCTTCTTCCAACATAGATTCGTTTGTTCTTCTCATAGTTCTTTCAATATTCTTCTCTAACACCATAACTCAGATACATCAGTTCTTATCTGGTCTTCCTTATTAATTGACCAGTTTTTACATGCATGTGAGACGATTGAAAATACCATGGCTTGGGTCAGCTGCATCTTATTCCTTGAAGTGACTTCTTTGCTCTTTAACACTTTAAAGAGGTCCCATAAAAATTGTTGTTGTGAAATGCTTTCCAGTTAGTTCCAAATCATGACAACTCTGTATAGGGTTTTCAATGAATGGCCGGTGGGTTTGAACCACCGATCTTGCGGTTAGCAGTCCAGTGCTTTTCCTATGCCACCACACAACCTAGGAAACCCTATGGGGCAGTTGTACGTTGTCACACAAAGTTGCTATGAGTCAGAATCAATTTGATGGCACAGCAAGACAACAACAGCAACACAGAAGTTTATAGCAAGGGGCCTGATGTAATGGTGACACGTGGTGTTCAGGAAACTGCACTTAATAACTGGACGCTGACTCTCCCTAAAACCTCAATGAGTTTAAAGGTCAGGAGGTCCAATAGGGGTCTAATGAAGGATAACAAAGTGCTACACGTACAAAACAGGGAAATGACACATTATGAAGGAAGCACAAAACCACCAGTAATTCAGGAGGAAATGAACAATTCAATAAGCAGTCAGCTCATTGAACTTTCTATAATGTGGAGAATGAGAGTAATAGAAAGCGGGATGGAAGTAGGACCAGAAATCATAAAACTGAAGTTCAGGTACACCTATTTAAAGCCATTAGCGCATCCTTATTTGGGAAACTGCTCAGACAGTGGTTAGAGAGATGGGATAAATAGCTACAATAGCCACAAGTGACGTACTTAGACTCATTTAGAATGTTCATTTCCAGGCTGCCATTACATTCAACAGGAAGAAAAAGAAGATTCTTGTTTTAGAATAATATATCTTATCTTAATTTCTTTTCAAATCTCCTCCTGTCTGCTTCACTTTTTATTGTTGTCGCTAAGTGCTGTTGATGGAGCTCTGGTAGCGTAGTGGTTATGAATTGGGCTGCGAACCGCAAGATCAGCAGTTCGAAACTACCAGCTGCTCCGCGGGAGAAAGATGAGGTGATCTGCTCCTGTAAAGATTTACAGACTCGGAAACCCTGTTCAGAGTCGCTATGGGTCGAAACCGACTCTACAACTCTTAACAACAACAAGTGCTGTTGAGTCAGTTCTGACTCCTAGTGACTCTGTATAGAGTTTCCAAGGAGTGACTGGTGGATTTGAACTGCTGACTTTGCAGTTACCAGTCCAGTGCTTATTCTACAGTGCCACACCACAGCACTGCTTAGATTTTCGTCCCTTTAATTCTCACATATTCTACCACTTGTTGGTCAGTTTGTCATATTGTGTTGGTTTGTGTGTTGCTGTGATACTGGAAACTATGCTGGTATTCCAAGTATCAGCAAGGTCACCCACAGTAGACAGGTTTCACTGGAGCTTTCAGGCTAAGACTGTCTCAGGAAGAGGACGTGACAGTCTACCTCTGAAAAAATTGTCCAGTGCAAACCTCATGAATAGTAATGGAGTCTGAGCCAGTGCCAGAAGAGGAATCTCTTGGGTTGGAAGACACACAAGATATGACTGCGGACAGCTGCCTCCTCGAAGTAGAGTTTACTTTATTGATGTGGATGGACTAAAGCTTGGAGAGGCAGTGTTAGATTACCAATAAGCAAGGAAAACACGGATTTACTTGTGCTCACTGCAGTGAACAATTTGCCATGTATTCACATCTGTCTCTCTCCACAACCCCTAGACTTTACTACAGAATCTAAGCCTCTTTTCAAACTTGCCATCCCTGGCAGGGACGAGGTTCTCAGGAAGCAAAGTAAGCAGGACTTACTTGTGTGTATCTACTAATCTGTTTGTTGTTGTTATGTGCCATGGAGTCAGTTCCGACTCATAGAAACCCTGTACAGGGTTTCCAAGGCTGTATGTCTTTACGGGAACAGAAAGTCTCATCTTTCTCTCATGGAACAGCTGGTAGTTTTGAACTGCTGATCTTGCAGTTTGAAGCCCGACTTGTAACCACTACATTACCAGAGTTCCTACAGAGCAAATCTGTAGCGATTTAGTAATCTGTAGTCCTGGTGTGGTGCTGCAGTATAATGCACTGGACTGCAAGGTCAGTTTGAGTCACAAGATTGGCAGTTCAAACCCACCAGCTGCTCCTTGAAAATCTTATACGGGGTGGATATGAGTTGGAACAGACTCAATGGCACTTAACAACAACAACAACAACAGTGCATGTTTTTCACCACTGGAAAAAGGCATGTGACATTCTTCACTACAAATCAGTATGAAAGTGCACGTAAGTTCCCTTGCTAATGAGGCAGTGTACACCCCTGTTCAGGACTTGCATTTGCTGATGTGGCACCACTCCAACTGAGAAGAGACAGCTGCAAACATGCGTTAATATTTGGAACTTCACGAAGAGAAAGTAAAGGCACAGAGGGGAACAAAGCAACATCAGACATTCATTCTTTGTACAAAGGTGAGAAGATCAGAATTCCAGCAGCCCAATGAAAACAATTAAGCATCTCAGATAGATGTCATGGGATTAGTGCTTACACACTCTTGCAGTATAATTCATTGATTACGGGAATAAGACCTACGCTTTATGGAGTGAACAAAGAGCAAGAAAGACAGCCTGTGTGATCTGGCTTACTTATTACTTCATTCAGTAGCACTTCATTGAGTGCCTATTTTGTAACAGGAGTCCCTGACACAGGACAGTTACCAGGCTCAGCTTCCAGTGAGTGGTTGCAGGTTTGGTTACAACCTCTGGGACAGTTCGACTTCATCCTACAGGGTAACTTTGTGTTGGTATTGTGTCCGTGGCAATGTTGCTTTGGGTATGCATGCAGCCAGTGGAACTCTTCTCCTAGTGAAGGGCAGACTCAAGCATTTCTTCCTGGTGTGTCAGAGCGACAGTGGAATCTGCCAGAAGGAGGCAATTGAAGGAGCACTTTTGGCAGAAAGAAGATAGCTGGCAAAGAACATGAGCCACTTAGAGGGACTGAGGAAGTGAAAGAATGCCAGTACATTTTGAGAACATAAGTACGGAGATCCAGAAGGGGATGTGGAAAGGTAGGCGCAGGGCGGTATGGTAGATGCAGGGCCTTCCATTTGGATTTTATCTTCAAAGCAAAAAAACCCCAAAAAAAACCATTGGCAGCTTTCCAGCAGAGGGTAACATGATCTGTGTAGGGAAGAAAGGGGACTAGAGACAGACTGTATGGGAGACACGGAAACCTGTCTCTGCTATTGTAGAGGTACGTGTCAGAGGTGGTGAGCACCTACCTGTGCTGGAGTTCTAACAGAATGGTGAGAACTGGACAATTCAAGTACTGTTTCAAAGGTCGACTCATCACATAGCTAAGAAGGAGAAATCCTAGATGATTTTCTGATCTCTGGCTTGGAAACTGAATGGATAGAGGTCTTTATTTATTTTAAAAAAATTGTTTTTGAACCACAAGGTTGGCAGTTTAAACTCACCAGCCGCTCCTTGGAAATGCTATACAGGGACACTATGAGTTGGAATTAACTCGATGGGACTTAACAACAACAATCGATTAAATAATTTTTATTTTTACTGTTTTGTCTTGAGGAGGTAGGAGTAAAGATTTAAGGTCAGGGCTATGGCTAGCTCTAGGCTACACCTAGGACTTCATTTACTCTTAGGGTTTTGGTTAGGACTAGGGTTAGTGTTAGGGTTGGGGTAGAGGTTGGGCTATGGCTAGGAGCAAGGATAGGTATAGTTGAAGGGTTAGTTAGGTTGATTTCTTTATTTAATTTTTGTTCCTGAAATCTACTTGATTTCTTCCTCATTTGAGAGTTCTAAAGTCTATTATTCCCCCCCCCTTTTTTTTATTTGTGATTGTTTTTGGTGTTGCAGACTGGTATCTCTTGTTCCCTATATTCAATCTTCTAGGATTGTTTTGCAGTCCTGCTGTGGCTCTGTAGGATAAGCTCTGGAATGCTAACCGTAAGGTTGGTGGTTCAAATCCACCAGCTGTTCCTCAGAAACCCTATGTAGGGTAGGTATGAATGGGAACCATCTCAATGGTACTTAATACTAACCAGGTTTGTTTTACTTATGGGTGAATAAGGAGGTTAGGAGAAAATGTCATCAGCAGATCCAGGATCATGTAAGAAGGATGTAGATTCTTATATATCAGCCAAATTGAGAACCTACAATGGCTATTTGGACTTAACAATGATGACCGTTCTTGGTGATGTTAGGAAAAAGAGTTTCAATGGAGGGTAGAGAGAAGATTTGAGTGCAGTAAGAGGGAGAATCAAATTGTTCAAATGAGAATGCTAGTTTTGAAGGAAGCAGAGAAATTGGCAGTTTTTAAAGGGTAGCTGAGGGTCCAGGAAAAAATATTCTTTTTCAGATGAGAAGGATTTTAGTATATTTAAATATCAAGGAGAAGTCATTTTAAAGATATAGAAGAGAGAATGGATAAGAGATGAAAGGGACTTTGAGCTACACACATTTTTTGTTGTTACATGCTATCAAGTTGGTACCGACTCATAGGGAACCGGTGCACAACTGAATGAAACACTGCCTGGTCCTGAGCCAACCTCACATTTGTTGTCATGCTTGAGCCCATTGATGCTGAGAAAGAGAAAGAGAAAGGGAATCGAGATACAGATAATTTCCATTTTAAAGACTCTCAAGGCTGAGAACATTGAAACAGACTAAGAGCAAGGGCCACCCTCTGGGGAAATTCACTGCACAGAAAGTGGAAGGGGTCTAATTCTATGGTTTCCATTTTTGAGGGTAGGAGCTGTAACCAAACACACTTGACTGAGGCTGGAAATTTCTGATTCTGCTAGAAAATGGTCATTTTCAGAAACACTTTTGTTGAATGCCTTGGCAAACTGCAAGCAACATGAAGACTATTGTTCAAAAACTCCTCCTCTTCCCATCATGGATTGAACTGGGTTTCCCAAGTTATGTATCAATTTAGCTGGGCCATGATGCTAGGTGGTTGGCAGTTATGTAATGATGCAGTGTGCTAGTTCTGTGTGATTCCTCACGATATGATCTGATGTGAGAAGACAGTTGTGAGGATTCTATACAACATGTTTGCTACGTCACAGCCCTGGTCTGATGTAAGGGGAGTTTCCTTACAGTGGGGTCTGCATCACCTTTTATTTTACAAGAGACAAAAGGAAAGAAAAGTGAGTGGAGGGGTAGGGGATTGATCTCATAATCTGAAGGTCCTGAGTTTGAGCCTCAGAGAGGGCACCAAGTATTTTGGAGTCCTGGTGTGGCACTGTAGGATAAGCAATGGACCACAAGGTCAGCAGTTCAAGCTCACCAGTTGTGCCTCAGAAGCCCTAAACTGGGTTGCTATGAGTTGGAACTGATGTAATGACACTTAACAACAACCAAGAAAGAAAGACTGGGAGAAGGAATACACTTTTTTGGACCCAAGACCCCTGCATTGAGAACCTCCCAGATTGATTCAAGGAATGCTGTGCTCACAGGCACTTTGAGGAGACAAGGACCTTCCTCCTAAACTGTGAACCAACAAAGAGTGAAAGTCTTCTTTCTCTCTGGCACCATGAATTTTGACTTCTAACCTCATTCATTCTCCTGTGAGAGAATCAAGTCTGTTGGTTACGACCATCTACTTGTAGTATTTCTGTTACAGCAGTGCTAGATAACCAACTCCCTCTCCCTATCTTTGTTGCCTAGCATTTCTCTTAAGCATCTTTTGGTTTATTTATGTTGCTATCTTAATTAGGAGCTGTGAGTAAAACCAAGAGGTATTAAATACACACACAATTAACTTTGGATTAAAGGAGTGAATATAGAACAATTTCTCAACGAAATTTTGAATAATTCCCAGTTTAATGTATTAAAAACTGACAGCGACATTCATAATGATCACATAAATGATCCATTAGATTAAGAATAATAGGAATTGGAAAAGACAATTTATTAATTTGATGCTTTTCAGTGGTCATTAACTAAAATGTTCTACATAAATTGGTTATAACCAATTTAATATTATGTGTAATTTGTATATACTGTTAGTCATGATCAAAACTTCAGTCTTTGCAGCTTTTCTGGCTCTCCATATTTTTCCCTCTGAGATAATAAGGAAAACGTGTGCCCTTATGTGCATTTCTCTACATTAGGTCCCTTCAGTGTCTTTTTAGCAGTGCGGTCAGCCTTTTATCCCGCATTTTCAAGATCCTGCCATCTGAGGCATATCTGGTGTTGTTTCCATGTATTAATAATACTCTCAGCAGCTCCACGGGAGAAAAATGAGGGTTTCTTCTACCCAAGGTTTGCAGCCTCAGAAACCTTACACAGTGTTACTAAGAGTCAGAATCAACTTGATGGCATTGGCTATGGTTTTGGTTTTGGTAAGTTTTGTTCAGCAAATTATGTATGCCTATAAAAATACCTGGTGTGGCACTCTAGGATAGGCACTGGATGGCTAGCCACAAGGTAGGTGGTTCAACTACACCTTAGAATTCCTATACAGGGTCAGTATGAGATAGAATGGATTCCAAGGTACTTAACAACAACATAGAAGTGTCATGTGTATATATAGTACAGCTAAAAGGGGGCAAAGTTATGAAAACTTCTCAGCCATAACCAAACATCTAACAGAGTGAGTCACTGGGCTTTGGGGCTTAGGACCACAGTCCTAGGGAATATTTAAGCTAATTGGTAAGGTATCATTCACAGACACAATATTCTACATGCTACTGTGGTTCTATCTGATAAGCACTAGACTGCAAACCACAAGATCTGTGGTTCCTGTCTGCTAGCTGATCTGTAGGAGGAAGGTGCGGCTTTCTGTTTGTGAGAAGATTTAAAGCCTTCTATACAAGGTCACTATGAGTTAGAACCGACTCGATGACACTTAACAACAAAAATTGTGATGAGTTGTGACTGACATCTTAAAAGCTAGTGAGCAAATACTGAGATGCAACTATTGGTATCTCCATGTTTGCAGTAAAGAAAAGTAGAGGGTATCAAAGACTTAAGGAAGCAATGAATCCAAAGGACTAATGGATCATGGGAACAACAGCTTTCACTACCCTGAGACCAGAAGAACTAGGTAGCAGCCATCTATCACAACTGACTGCTCTGTTCTGGACCACAGAGCACATCCTTGGACAGAATGGGAGAACAATATAGCATGAAATTCAGAATCATAAAAATGGACCAGACTGCACTTTATTGACTATGCAAAGGCTTTTGATTGTGCTCATCATGACAAGCTATGGGCAGCATTGTAGAAAATGAGTATTCTGGAATACTTAATTATACTTATGAGGAACCACTACACAGACCAAGAGACAGTTGTTTGAACAGAATAAGGGAACACTGAATAGTTTAAAATTAGGAAAACAATGTGCCAGGGTTGTATTCTTTAATCATTCTTATTCAACCTGTATGATGAGCAAATAATCTGAGAAACTGGATTATATGAAAAAAAGTCATATCAAGGTTGGAGGAAGACCCATTGCAGATAACACAAACTTGCTTGTTGAAAGAGAAGAGGGTATAAAATACTTACTGATGAAGATTAAAGACCACAGCCTTTGATATGGGTTGCACCGCAATGTAAAGAAAACAAAAATTCTCAGCACTGGACCAATAATTAACATCAAGATAAACAGAGACAAGATTGAAGTTGTCAATGACTTCATTATGCTTGCATCAACCATTAACATTCATGGAAGTAGCAGTCAAGAAATAAAACCATGTATTGCATTAGGTAAATCTACTGTACTAAACCTCTTTAAAGTGTTGAAGAGCAAAGATGTCAGTTAGAGGACTAAGGTGCATCTGACTCAAGACGTGGTATTTTCAGTAACCTCATATGCATGTCAAACTGCAAAGTCATTTGAACTGCAAGGTTGGTGGTTCAAGCTCACCATCTTCTCCTTGGAAACCCTATACAGGATTGCTGTGGGTTGGAATTGACTCGACGGCATTTAACAACAACAACAACATATGCATGTGAAAGTTGGACAGTGAATAAGGAAGGCCGCAGAAGAATTGATGCATTTGAGTTGTGATGTTGGAAGAGAACATTGAAAGTACCATGGGCTGCCAAAAGAACAAACAGATCTGTGTTGGAAGTATTATAGCCAGGATGCTCCTTTAGAAGCCAGGATGGCCAGACTTCATCTCTCACACTTCGGACGTATTGTCAGGTGAGACCAGTACCCGGAGAAGGACATCATGCTTGCTAATGTGGAGAATCAGAGAAAAAAGGAAGACCCCGAATGAGATGGATTGGCACAGTGGCAGCAGCAATGGGCTCAAGCATTACAATGATTGTGAGGTTGGCACAGAACGCAGCAGTGTTTTTGCTCTGTTGTGCATAAGATCACTGTGAGTTGGTACTGACTCAATGGCACTTAACAACAACAACAACGATGGTGTCTCATAGAGACTGGTGGAAACCCAAGACTGGGGCACTAAGACATATTTCCAACCTCTCCCTGTGGAATACTTTTCAGCAAAACAACAGACAAGTCTATAAAGTGAACAATAACACCTATGAAGAAGGTATTCCTTAGAACAGCGAACCAACCATATGAAACCAAATGGAAAACATCTGTCCCAAAACAAAGCTCAGAAGTTAGGAAGAAAACAGAAAGAAAGACAAATGGGTATAGAGAACCCAGGAGGGAAGTGAGAAGTCATATTACACATTGAGGGAATTGCACCTAATACTATGAACCAAAATGTCTTTCTTTAGATTGTTGAATTCAAAACAAAGTTTCTCTGTAAATTTTTATTTAAGCCACAATTAAAACAAAAATGCAATGCATGAAATGTTAGAAAGCGTGTTGCTGGCAGGTTTAGAACCCTGTTCTGCTGATTCCTAATTTCTCTTTCTGTAAATGATTCCTGCTTTATTGTTATTTATACACTAAACTTCCACAGTTTTTAAACATATGTAACGGTTATAATACCAGTTAATTGCAATAGGAGGCTAGATAATGAAGCTGTTGGGGACGTTATTGACATCACATCAGTAACTAAGAACATTCACTTATCTAGGCATTATTTCCAACACCACCATCCTAGAACAGCTTTCTTGTCTTTTAAGCCTATGCGAATGTTCCCACAGAAGTTGAAGTGAAATAGCAGGTTAGAAATGCAATATTTCAGATTTTTACAGAGCTTGGTATGTTTCCCCCTGGGGCAGACTACTCTGAAGGAGACTTTATAGAAGCAGAATAGAACATGATCTTCTTCAAAGGGGGAATTGATTAGTTCTCCTGTGGGGGTGGGGGGGCGGTCAAAGACACTTAGAATGCAGCCCTTTTTGGTGTGAGTTAATTTCCTACTAGTTTTTGGTACAATGGTATATATATGTTTTGTGTCTTTGCAGAAGGAAGTTAGATATTGACCAGAGGGTTCAGAAAAGCTGGTTTATGGTGGCTAATTAAAATACAAACATATTTTTAAGAAACTAGACTATCAATTCATCTACTATCCCCTACATGTTAATTTTTCTAGAGTGGAAACATTACTAAGAAGCATTTTATCTCTTACATTTAAATGTAGTTAGTATCATCTGAGTATTGGAATGATTTTAATTGACGTACTTGAAGTCCTGATGTTGAATATTAACACTGTTAAGTAGGTACAAGTTCTGCATCTTGTTCAACCTACCCCAGGGAACAGGTTTAGAGGATAGCAGAGGCTCTAGTAAGGAGCTCTAGTAGTGGAGTGATTACAAGTTGGGCTGCTAACCTCAAGGTCAGCAGTTCGAAATTACCAGTAGTTCTGTGGGAAAAAGATGAGGCTTTCTGCTCCTGAATGATTTATAGCCTCGGAAACCCTATACAGGGTCACTATGAGTTGGACCCATCTCCATGGCACATGACCACCAGAGGCTGTAGTATCTGTGAAGAGATCTGGGTCCATTTTCCCTCAGTTATTCCTTAATTAGTTTTGATTAACTAAAGCTCTGATGGTTAATGTAAAAACAGGCTCTTGAGGAGGTGACATCCATTGAAATACGAAATGCTAGCAGGAAAGGTCCTGGTGTGACACTGTGGGTTAATGAACTAGACTGCGAGGTTGGTTTGAACTACAAGGCCAGTGGTTCAAGCTCACTGGCCACCCCTTGGGAACCCTATACAGGGTTGCAATGAGCTGGAACCATCTCGATGGCACTTAAAAAAACAAGAGCAGGATGTCAGTAAACACTTCCTGGGTGGACAAGCCCATTTACAAATACTGTTAGCTTCCATTTCTTTCCATTATATACTGCTCTGGTGTACATATGATGAATTAATACATCCAAATGTACATGCTCATCGCTTCATTCATTCTGCCTCAATTTATTCCCTTGGCACTCTTACAAGAGAAAGAGGTAGAAAGATTGATGGGCAGGTAATTTTGGAGGCTAGTTCCATATATTTTTTGGTCGTTTAAATGTTTGCATCTTTTAAAATTTTGTACTATATATTTTCAGTTAAAGGTTAATCTTTCCAACAAGCTAGGTGAAATGTATAAGACACTGATGAAACAGACAGAAAGAAGAGAAGTCTTAAATAGAAGGAGATCCAATATTGGATGTGAAGTATCCTACCATGGATGCAAAGCAGATGCATCTTGTTTTACAGCTAACTTGTTGGTCTATTCTGAGAACTCAGGCATCTACATTTTAAAATTATTATGCTTGAACTTCAAGTTCAGAAACTTAAAATACAGCTTTTTAGCATAGATATGTGGCTGCATTTTGACTGTATATACTTAACACCTTCCAATCTTGCTACATTTCCTGTTAGTTTTCCTGAGAAGTACTCAACCATCTTCCTCAAGGTACAGGCAGCAATTTGGCATGACCCTTCCCAGAGTTCTTTTTTGGTCAAAACCCTGACTTTCTGATTATTTGGTGAACACCTAAGAGGAGTCCTGGTGTGAGGCTGTGGGTTAATGCACTAGACTTCAAAGTTGGTTTGAACAACAAGGCTGGCTGTTCAAGCTCACCAGCTGCTCTTTGGAAACCCTATACAGGGTCGCTAGAGTCGGGATCAACTCGATGGCACTTAACAACAACAACAACCTAAGAGATATGTCTGGCTTATTGTGGTGGTTGTCAGTTGTCATTGAGTTGTTTCTGATTTACAGAGACCTCAAGTACACAGAATAGTAAGTAGCCCAACGCTGTTCATATTCATAATTGTTGGTGTGCTGATTCCATTATTTCAGCCAATCTTCCAGCCTCCCCTTCCACCACTATGTCAGGTAACACTCTCTAGTCATCCACAGGGTTTTAGTGGCTACTTTGGGGAGGATATCATCAGGTTTTCCCTCTAATCTATCTTATGTTGGCAGCTTCACTGAAACCTGCCCACCATGGTGATCCTACTGGTTTTTGAAGTATCAGTGGCATAGCTTTGAGCATCACAGCAACTTGCAAGCTACCAAGTTGACATACTGACACACAGGTAGTGGGTCTCTGGCTTAGCATGTCTCAAACAGAATCCTTGATTCTTACATCTTTCAGCATACAATCATTTATCTTTGACTTCCGTCCTTCTTGAAAACCTCACATTCTGTCCAGTAGCAAATACTGATTGCTCTAGCTTATAATACCAGTAGGTTCTGAATTCAACCACTTCTCACTATTTCCAGAGTTATTAATCTAATGAAACTACCTGCAAGCTGGCTGCCAACAATATATTCTTGATACAATTACAAGGTTAATTCTTTAATAGGAAAATTGAGCCATATTTTAATTTAAATCTCTGGAAGAAATCTCATCCATATTCTTTATCATAGGCTCTAAGGTGTCCTGGTGTGGTACTCAATCATAAGGACAGTTTGAATTGCAAGGTCAGTGGTTCAAGCTTACCATCCATTCCTTGGAAACCCATACGGAACCGACTAAACAGCACTTAACAACTACACCAAGGTTTCTGCAGAATTCACTTCTATAAGAACATAGTTTTCTTTGCACCTCAGTGTCTAGGATAATGTCCAGCACTTAGCAGGATCTCAGTAAATCCTCGTTGAATGAATCCCTCTGAGAATGAATGCTTGATTGATTTTTGTGTGTGTGTGTTCCCAGGTTTATTGAAAATACTACAACATAGTGGAAAGATTCAAACGGCTCCATGTGGTGTTTTAAAATCCATCCCAACTGTGGGCTGAGTGATCTGCAGGTTGAACAGACTGCCAAAGTCCAAGAGCTTCAGCATTTCCTTAGTGTCAGGATCTACTTCAATGATCTCTTGATCCAGGGCTGAAACCTCAGGAACATAATTATCCCTCCTTTCTCTCTCCTCCTTTTGCAGCTTGATGGAGATGCCTCTCACAGGGCCCCCTTGAATCTGCTTCATCAAATGAGTGATATATTCTGCTATCTTGTTGTGGAGCTTCTTGCTGGGAATAATGGTGATTTCTTCACACATGAGCTTGTTGCCCAAGTGAGTGTAGTACTTCTCAATGATGACCTGGGCCGCCTTCTTCACGGTTTTGTTGTGAACGTGGCCCATGTTGACGGGTCCTTGATAAAAGAGCAATTGAATGATTTTTAATAGGCAGTTTACTTCAGTCTTTAAAACACACTGTGCATGTTGTTGTTATGTGCTATTGAGTCAGTTCTGACTCATAGCAAGCCTGTATAGGGTTTCCAAGGAGCAGTTGGTGACTTTGAACTGTTGTCCTTGAGGTTGAAACCATCGTTGTGGCTCAGTGAATTATCCTTCAGTGCCACACCAGGTTTGACAGAGGATAGATCTTCATCTGTGCTGCAAATACACCCAGCTACCCAGTGTGGCTCAACTGGAGATCTTCCTCCTTTTTGCTGACCCTCCACTTTACCAAGCATGATATCCTTCTCTAGGAACTGGTTCCTCCTGATAACATGCTTAAAGTATGAGAGATGAAGTCCATCATCCTGGCTTCTAAGGAGCATTCTGACTGTACTTCTACCAAGATAGATTTGTTTATTATGGCAGTTCATGGTACTTTTAGCATTATTCTCCAACATGATAATTCAAATGCATCCATTCTTCTAAGATATTCTTTATTTATCATCCAACATTCATATGCATATGAAGTGATTCAAAATACCATGGTTTTGGTCAGGTGCACTTTAGTCCTTAAACTGACATCTTTGCTCTTAAACACTTCAAAGAGATCTTGTGCAGGCAGCAGGCTTACCTACTTAATGCAACATGTCATTTGATTTCTTGACTGTTGCTTCCAGGAATGTTGGTGGTTGGTCCAAGCAAAATGAAGTCTTTAACAACTTCAATCTTGTTTCCATTCATCTTGATGTCATTTATTGGTCCAGTTGTGAGGAATTTTGTTTGCTTTATGTGGAGATGCAACTCATACCAAAGGCTATGGTCTTTGATCTTTATCAGTAACTATATGAAGTCCTCTTCACTTTCAGCAAGCAAGGGCTTATCATCTGCATATCGCAGGTTGTTAATGAGTCTTCCTTCAATCCTGATGCCACATTTTTCTTCATATAACTCAGCTCCTCAGATTATTTGCCTAAAATACAGATTGAATGAGCATGGGAAAATGATGCAACCCTGACATGCATCTTCTCTGATTTCCAACCACTCAGTATCCGCATGTTCTGTTTGAATGACTCTACGTACAGGTTCCTCATGAGCACAGTTAAGTGTTCTGGAATATTCAGTCTTTGCAATGTTATTTAGTTTGTCATGACCCACACAGTTCAAAGCCTTTACACAGTCAATAAAGCACAAGTAATCATCTTTCTGGTATTGTCTGCTTTCAGCCAAGAACCATCTTATGTTAGCAGTGATATTTTAGTTCCATGTGCGTTTCTGAAACTGGTTTGAATATCTGGCAGCTCACTGTGGATGTACTGCTGCAGCAGAATCTTACTGGCATGTGATATTGATACTTTTGGTTGATGATTTCCTGGTGCATTGGGTCACTTCTCTTTGGAGTAGGCACACATATGAATCTTTTCCAATTAGTTGGCCCTGTAGTTATCCTTCAAGTTTCTTAGCATAAGACAAGTGAACACCTCTATCTACTACTGCACTAGTTAGCATTCCATCAATTCCTGGAGCCTAGTTTTTTATCCATGCTTTCAATGAAGTTTAGACTTCTGCCTTCAGTATCACTGGTTCTTGATCATATACTACCATCTTGAAATGGTTAAATACTGGCCATTTCTTTTTTGTACAGTAGCTCTGTGTTTTTTCTACATCTTCTTTGGATGCTTTCTGCATCATTCAGTGTTTTATCCATGGAGTCCTTCGATATTGCAGGTCAAGGCTTAAATTTGTCTTCAATGCTTTCAACTGGAGAAATGCTGAGCATGTTCTTCCCTTTTGGTTTTGTAACTCCAGGTCTTTGTGTATTTCATTATAATAGTGGACTTTATTTTCTCGAGATGATCTTTGACATTTTCTGCTCAGTTCTTTTATTTCCTCACTTCTATCATTTGCTTTAACATCTCTGTGCTCAAGGGCAACTTTCAGAGTCTCTTCTGACATCCAATTTGGTCTTTTTCTTCTTTCTTGTCTTCTTAATGACCTTTTGTTTTCTTCCTGTATGATGTTCTTGATGTCATCTCACAACTTTTCTGGTCTTTGGTCTTTAGTGTCTAATGCAACAAATCTGTTCTTTGGATAATCTCAAAATTCAGATGCAAAATATTCAAGTTCATAGTTTTCCTTCTGCCTGAACTTGTATATGAGCAGTTGATGGTCTGGTCCATATTCTGTCTCAGGCCTTGTTTTAGCTGATGATATTGAACTTTTCCACCATCTCTTCCCATAGATGTAGTCAATATGATTCCTGTGTATTCCATATGGTAAGATCCCTGTGAGCAGTCACCTTTTATACTGTTTGAAAAGATATTCACATTATCTTTCCATTCCATTCTGCCATGAACTTTTTGAATCCCACTTATATTTGCCCTTTTGTTACTGACTGACTTATTTCACTCAGCGTAATGTTTTCAGTGTATTTATCTTTCTGTATTATGTTGTCTGAAGTACTGATGTGGTGCTGCCAGAAAAGCATTAGACTTCTAACCTCAAGGTCAGTGGTTCATATCTGCTAACTGTTCCCCAAAAAGCCTATATAGGTTCACTATGAGTTGAAATGACCTGATAGCACTTAACAACAAGTGTACTGTCTAATTGTTTTAAAAAATGTATTTCATTCTTAAGACTGTTTTAAGAACAGGTCACACAGTGAGTGACTAAGTTCTGTAGACTGAGACTCCATCAGGGCATTGGCCCCGTTCATTCCTTCTGAGGCTCTTTGGAAGAATCTGTTCCATGCCTTGCTCCTTGCTCCTGGCTTCTGGAGGCTCCAAGAATTTCTTGGCTTGCAGTTTCATTGTCACATGACATCCATCCTCTGTTTCCCTGTCTCTGTGTATCTCCTTCTCTTTTATAAGGACCACAGTAATACAGAATTGGAGTTCGGTGTGGGCTATTGGGTTGGACTGCAAAGTTGGTTTGAACCACAAGGTCGGTGGTTCAAACTCACCAGCTGCTCCTTAGAAACCCTATACAAGGTAACTATGAGTTGGAACCAACTCAACAACACTTAACAACAACAATAACAACAATAACAAATACAAGAGAAGAACCCACCCTACTTTATTATGATCTCAGGTTTACCTAACTGATAGTATTTTTCAAAGACCCTATTTCCAGATGTAGTCATCACAGTCATATATGTAAAGATTGGAACTTCAATTTATCTCTTCTGGGATACAGGTCAATGAATAGCAAAGTGCCTCCAAGGGTGAAAATTGTAGCAATTATGAGGGCAGGGAAAAAATTAAACTTTTTCAGTGTAGACACTCTAGCAAGAGAGTTAAGTGCAATTGAGTGGCAATTTGGCAGTAACAATATACATTGGAGTTAGCTATGAGGATGCTTTAAAAAGTTTATGGAATGGAATTTTTCCATGAACTTTTTGAAGCTCCCTTGTATACCCACTGTTGAATACCAGTTCTGATATATGATAGCTAAGTGACAATGAGCATTCTGTTTAACTTCTCTGAACTTTCATTCTCTCATAAGTAAAATGGAGACTAAGGTAGATTAGATTCAATATATGTAAGGTTTATATCACAATGTTAGACCCATGGAAGGCAAACCATATAGAGTACACGTTATATTAATAACATCAATAATTTCATTACTCTTACTAAAGAACAAATGCATTTTCTTATATTTTAAAATCATTAATTGTGTAAGTTCTGATTAAATATAAATATTTATCATATTACCAACTTATATATGGTGAGAAAAAGATAAAATCAGTGATGTTCATAGCTTATCACAATATATGATTTCGGGTGAGGGGAGAGGAAATAAGTTTGCCTCATTTGCTGAAAATTATTTGAAATGGAATCTATAGGTTGAATACTAAAATCTGTGTCTGTCTCTTTACCTATTTTTATAGTGTTTTCAAGACTCTGAAGAACTAGATTGTGTGTTCCTGAACTTACTTTTTTTGAAAGTCTTTCAAGTTTGATGTTAAAGGCAGTCCTGGGTCTTTTCATGGCATATTGATATACATGTCCATGCATGTTGAAGATTGATATGTAAGAAAGAACAGATGCAATTTACACACATCTTACACACTGGAATAGGGACTAGACCAAGCTCTAACATTTCACTTCACTCTGTCAAATTGAACATAAGATCAATTGAAACCGCAAGGTTGGCAGTTCAAACTCAGCAGTTGCTCCTCAGAAACCCTCTACAGGGTGGCTATCAATTGGAACCAACTCAATGGCAGTTAACAGCAACAACTGTATTTCATAGCACTGTTATTGAAGGTAGAATTTACCTAGAAGTTGAAAGGACAGTTGCACAAAACAAAAGCTCCAGGGTCCTGGAGACTCCTCAGCTTTCACTCTCTGCCATTCTCTTATTACAATAATGATATCATCTCAAGATCCATTCATCCCAACACCACAGACAAAGAAGTCTGTGCTTATCTGAAATACTATGGTATATTTTACAAAACAGAATGAAAAAGTTGTTGTTTGAGTTGACATGGACTCCTGGCAACCCCATATTTATTAGAGAACTGAGTCCATGGAGCTCTTGATGACTGATTTTAAGGAGTAGATCTCCACAGAGAATATTTGTGCAGGTGCATTTACTTTGCAAATATGTCCATGAATATGATAGAACACACAGAGGACAAAGTATGAAAATTCCTTAGACACAATCAAACACCTTGTGGGGATGAGATTCCAGGCCTGTGGGCTCAGGGTTATGGTCTTGGGGAGCACCAAAATCAACTGGCATAATATAGTGCAAAGACAATATTCTACATCCTACTTTGGTTAGAAAGGAGCTCTGGTAGTGTAGTGGTTACAAGTTGGGCTGCTAATTTCATGGTCAGCAGTTTGAAACTACTGACCTGTCTGCAGGAAAAAAATGAGGCATTCTGCTCCTGTAAAGATTTACAGCCTCGAAAACCCTGTACAGGGTTGCTATGAGTCAGAACTGACTCCATGGCACATAACCACCACCACCACCACTTTGGTTAGTAGCAAATGGGGTCTTAAAAGCTTATAAGTAGTCATCTAAGATGCAACTATTGATCTGTCCGTGTCAGGAGGAAAGAAATGTGAAGCTATTGAAAATGCATGGAAACAGTCCAATGGACTAATGAACCATACAAACTTCAGTCTCCTGACAGCAGTAGAACTAGATGGTGCCCAGCTACCACTACAAACTCCTCTGAAAATGATCACAGTAGAAGGTCCTGAGTAGAGTGGGAGAGAAATGTGAAACAAAACTTAAAATCATAAAAATGGCAGCTGGTGGAACTCTGAGACTATGACCCTTGGTCCCCCTTCAGGCCTGGAACAAAACTCATCCCCATGGCTCAATGTGCATCCATACAACAGACATGTCTCTAAGGGGAACAATAACACAAGGGTGCTATGCACACCTCACAATAATCAGTCATGTGATATCAACAGGACAAAGTTTGGAAGGATTGTGAAAGAAAGGAATGGAAACAAGAAACACAGAGAGGAAGTAGAATAATTGATGTTGCATAGTGAAGATGAAATAAAATGTCTATGAATTGTTGAATGGAAAACTGATCTTTTTTATAAACCTTAACCCAATTTAAAAGAAAAAGTACAAAAAACCCAAAAAACTTATGGGGAAGTTCTACTCTGCCACTTGGGGTCACTACGATTTGGAATGGACTCAATAGTACTTAGCAACAACAACAACATTTTTAAAAACTTAAAAATTAAGAAGTAGATTACCAGGCCTTTTTTTCAGTTTCCTTTGGGTAGATTCAAACTGCCAACCTCTTGGTTAGCAGCTATGCAGGAACAACCATGTACATGTGAAGTGATCTAAATTATAGACCACCATTTGCTCACATGTAAGTTCAGGTTGGAATTGAAGCAAGTCCATGAGAAATAAATTAAATAATAATAAATTAATTATTACTTATTATTAAAGAAATAAATTAAATTCATTTTAAAGAAATTTATTATTATAGAAATAAATTAAATGAATTAAAGCAAGTCCATGAGAAATAAAATCCAACCACAAATATTGTTGTTGTTAAGTGCTGTTGGTAAGGTCTGACTTTAGAGACCAGCTCAAGAATAGATTTGATCCCTTGAACACAAATAACCAAAGACCAGAGGAGTTGTGAGATGACATCATGAACATCACGCATGGAAAAAAAGATCATTAAAAAGCTATGAAATAAAGCAAATGACAAAATAGATGTCAGAAGACACTGAAACTTATTCTTGAAAGTCATAGATGAGTTACAGAAACTGAAGAAATGATGAAGTAAAAGAACTGAACAGAAAATGTCAAAGGACAGCTTGAAAATATAAAGTATTACAATGAAATATGCAAATATCTGAAGTCAGAAAACCAAAAGGGAAGAACATTCTCAGCATTACTCAAGCTGAAGGAACTTAAGGTAAAAAAATCAAGTCTCAGTTTATAATATTTAAGGGTTCTATGGGAAAAAGGACTCCTGGTTGGCACTGCAGTATCAGCATTGGAATGAGAACTACAAGGTCAGTAGTTCGAATCCACCAACTTCTCCTTGGAAACTCTACACAGGGTTTCTATGAGTCAGAACGGACTCGATGGCACTTTACTACAACAATGGGAAAAATGGGGAATATGGTGGCTCTGTACGATAAGCACCGGACTGAGATCAAGAAAGTTGGTGGTTTGAACCCACCAATTGCTCTGAGGGAAAAAGTTGCTGCTTTCTACTCCTGCAAAGATTTACAGTCTCAGAAACCTGATACAGGATCACTATGAGTTTGGATAGCACTTAAAAGCGACAACAACATGTGCAAAATATTGAATGATGCAAGAAGCATCCAAAGAAGAGGGAAGGAATACAGAGTCACTGCACCAAAAATAGTTGGTTGATGTACAACGTTTCAGGAGTTAGCCCATGACCAAGCAATGGTGGCATTGTAGGAAGAGGTACAAGCTGTACTGAAAGTTTTGGTGAAAACACGGCTCCAGGAGTTGACAGAAAGCAAAAGGAATAGTTCAGCAAACTGATGCAACACTGAAGCTACTCACTCATCTATGACTCTTCCATAACTATCACTCATCTACCAGGCCAACAGATTGCAAGAGGTCCATGTTTGGGTCCATTCCAAAGAGAGGTGACCCAATGGAATGTGGAAATGATCAAACAATATCATAAAGTTCACATACAAGTAAAATTTTGTTGAAGAGAATTTAAAAATGGTTGTAGCAGCAAATTGACAGGAAGCTACTAGAAATCCAAGCAGGATTCAGAAAAGGACATGAAACAAGGAATCTCTTTGTTGATGTCAGATGGATCATGGCTAAAAGCAGAGAATACCAGAAAGATGTTTGCATGTGTTTTATTGATCATGCAAAGATATTCAACTGTGTGGATCATAACAAACATTGTGATGAATGGGCATTCCAGAACACTTGATTGTGCTTGTGGGCAACTTGTGTATAGACCAAGAGGCAGTTATTTGAATAGAACAAGGGAATATTAAACGATTTAAAATCAGTGTAGTATCCTTTTACTATACTTAATCAATCCATATGCTGAGTAGATGATCTGAGAATCTGGACTGTATGAAGAAGAACGTGGCATCACAATTGGTAGAAGACTCATTAATAACCTGTGATGTGCTGATGACACAACCTTGTTTGCAGGAAGCAGTGAGGACGATTACTGAAGAAGAGCAAACACTACAATCTTCAGTATGGATTACAACTCAATGTAATGAAAGCAAAAATCCTCACAACTGGACCTATAAAGAGCATCATATAGGTGGAGACAAAATTGAAGTTGTTGAGGATTTAATTTTACTTGGATCCACAATGACTGCTTATGGAAACAGCAGTCAAGAAATCAAAGGTGATATTGCATTGGGCAAATCTGCTGCACAAGACCTCTTTAAAGTGTCACTTTGAGGACTTAGGTGGGTCTGACACATGCCATGGTATTTTCAGTCACCACACATCCATGTGAAAGTGGGACAATGACTAAGAAAGGCTGGAGAAGCATTGGCACATTTGGATCATGGTGTTGGAGAACGAACCAGAAGAACAAACAAATTGGTCTTGGATAAAAAGCACATCCAGAATGTTCCTTCGCCATGAGGATGATGAGACATCGCCTCTTACACTTTGAACATATTATCAGCATGGATCAGTCCCTAGAAAAGGAGATTTTACTTGGTAAAGTGGTGGGTCATTGAAATATAGGACAATCCCCCACAGTGAGATGGATTGATAGGTTGCCGTGACAATGGCTCAACACACAAGAGCTGAGAGGATGGTGTAGGGCTGGCCAGTGACTCCATCTGTGGTGTATACAGTCGCTAAGAGGCAGAGCTGACTGAAGAGCATCTAACAACAGGACTATAATTTTCAATCTTCTTCTCTGCCTGAGTTCAAAATTTCACTTTTTATTATGATTATGAAAACGAGTTGGTATTCCTGCCTTGGGTTAATGAAGAACAAATTCAAGGGTGAAAATACACCACAATTGGGACCCCTGTTGTACTGAGTTCAAATATCTATGGCTAAAGACATTGTGCCGATAACCAGAGCAGGTAGAGCTACTGACATACTCTGACTTTTCCATTTTTCCTTTAAAGAATAGGAACAGGAATATTTCATACATAACCTTTAGTACTTAGGGCAGATGTCAAAATGTTGAAGTCTAATCTTTCATCTGATATTCACAACAATTTTCTTCTTCAAAGTTGTTTCTTAAACTCCAATTATAATAATAAGTTTAGGGTACTATGTGTGTAAATTTATTTCTGTGGTTAAAGCCCCTGAAAGAGATGGGGGTAATTGAAAGCTTTTTCAAAATGTTAATACAATTTTTATCTGGAAAGTTGCATGTATTTTCCTGGGAATGATGTTTCATCATATCAAATGTCTGCAGGTTTTCTAATTTTCTTTGCATCTTGTGGGAACAGGTGGATGTATTTGTAATTGATTTATAACAGGATGTTTTCAGTATGGTGGTTCCAAGCTACCAGAGCAAATAACGGTATCCAGGAAGGATAATGATTAACGGAGGGCCCTCTGGGTCTGTCGGCTTGCTTGTGTTTTAGTACTGACACTAGGTTTAACTAGCTGTGTGGCCTTGGGCAAGAGACTAAACTGTCTGTGCTCCAATCTACCCTGATTGTATTAAAAATGCAGTATTTTTATATCTTCTATTTATTTCCTCTGTTTATAATATTTTTAGGATGATACAATATCTCCCAGAAAGCTCTCACTAGAACATTATGCTAACTTAATATTACTTATTTAAATTCAATTCAATTACTTTAATTATGTAAATTTAAGCCTATTAAACATTTCCAACACCTATTTTCTTTGTAATGTTTCAGGGTTCCTCTTTATTATAGACAATAAGGCAGAGAGGTTTTTATATTTAAAGGAACATGTTGGAATAAGAATACCTTAAAATAAACATATGCATCTGATTAAAATCTAAAATTTATTAGTATCTTATTTTAAATAGTATCAATATTTCACACAAAAATAGTACAAATAGGGGCTATTCATTGAGCACTTTGGCAAGGCATCTCTCGAAACACATGATCTCATCTAATCCCTACACCAACTCCATGGGTCAGACACAGGTTTTATGTATGTGGATTCTGAGGCTCAACAAGGGAAAATAAGTCCCCCAAGATATACACCTTGTAGTTGATGCAGGCAGGTTTTAATTCTCTGCTGTCCTGGTGTGGTGCTATAGGATAAGCAATGGACTACTAATTATAAAGTCAGGGGCTATACAGGATTGCTATAAATTGGAGCTGATTTGACAGCATTTACCAATAACAACAATTCCAGCATTAACTCTCTTAATAACTATCATCAAACATAAATCCATTCCACACAAAAATTATCAATGGCAGCTTTTCCTCAAGGTTCTCGAAATTCCCATTTCAGTTTCATGGGGGAAATAAAAGAGTTTTGATGTGTGGATTTACCCTTAGGGTTCTTCAGGACTTAAAATTTTGATGTAAATAATATAATGCTACTTTTACTAAACGAATGAAATAATATACCCATTTCATTTGTCCTATGTGCAAGACATAGCCTTCCAACGGACTTACAGTCCCGTGTGTAAGATAACATTGTAATATCTGTCTGATCATGATAGAAAGCAATTATCCACCAGCACCACTTCAAAGTGAAGTCATTATCCACCACATTACTTTCGCTTTAAACTCAGATTAACCGGTGGGCTACTTCTCTTTGTATCACCTGTGCAGGCTTCTATTAAGATGTGGTGAGAACCTAAGCAAAGAGGGGCATCCAGATGGCTGTGTAAGAATGGAAGGGATGATATTTGGGGTTGGTCAGGGCTGGTGCCTTTATACCCTGGGGACACAGGACATCTTGCTACAATGCGCACTAAGCACTTGAGAGAATGAGAAGGTGAGAGACATCAAAATGGATATTTACTTAAGGTCATGCTGAGTGGGAAAACCCAACCCCACTTATTCGGCCCCAGACTGTCAGGATCAATTACAATCTCCAAGGGATTCAATTCTGTTCCTCTTCTGTTCCAATACCAACTGTAGACCCCGTACTGTCTCCTCTGGCCCTAGCCACCTGGAGCGAGATCAGAGTTCACAGAACAAAGTGCACTGTCTTTGAGACTTCTGAGTCTTTCCAAGACCTCAGACACCAGCTGCAACTGGAGAGTCCCCATGATGTCCTTCCTTCTGTTGGGAAATCTGGGTTTGTCCCTCTACTCCTTCAGAATGCCTGACACAACCTCGGTAGTCTCCAGGCTCCCTTTACTTCTTCTTTAAAAAAAAAAAAAAAAAAAAATTTAAAAACTAAACTCTGACACTAAACTCCTCTTGAAAACTTGTAAGCCTGTCACTTCGTATCTTTATCGCACCCCCATTTTAGGTAGTCAATGTCTAAGTTTCCCATGCCTATCAACCCTGTGTACAGAGGGGCTAGGATTGATCCTAGATGTGAAGACTCCTTCCCTCTCAGTTGGTATTTTGAGCTACTACATCCGTAAGTGCAGGTCAAGTTCATCGAATTGTTGCAATTTACCCTTGTTTCCTTTAACAAAAAATGTTTTTATCTTTCTCTAGTAGAGTTCTGATCATCAAGCCGCTGAGGCTACTTCTGACCTGTTGTCTCCCACTCCTACCTCGGATAAAATAATTCACTAGAACAACTAACAGGATTCACAGAAAGTGCTGTACTTATGATTACAGTTTTATTTTAACAAAGGGAATTCAGATGAAGAGTCATGTAAGGAGAGGTCTGAGAAGGTTTCCAATACAGGGCTCCCCTGTCCCCAAAAGGAATGTGCTATCCTCCTATGTGCATTGATGTCTTTCACCTATCAGGAAGTTCATGAAGCGTCCATGCCCAGAGTCTTTATTGGGGCTTCATTGCTGTTGTTGTTATTAAGTACCGTGGAGTTGGTTCAGACTCACAGTGACCCTGTACAGGGTTTTGAGGCTGCAAATCTTTATGGGAGAGAAAGCCTCATCTTTCTCCCACAGAATGGCTGGTAGTTTTGAACTGCTGACCTTGAAGTTACAACCCGATTCGTAACCGTTATGCTACCAGAACTCTTTTGGGGTTTCATTACATAGTCACAATTGATTGGATCCGCCCTCCCCTGAGGTCAGCTGGTATGATGAGGTGGTCTTTCTGACCTGATGAGTCACCTCATTCACATAAACTGTAGGACCAAGAAAAAGACTCCATTCTGTACATTAGCCTGAACACGTCCTCCTGTTCCAGGAACGTGCTAAATCAGCTCATGCTGCCTTAGACTATCCTTTCACCCCTAGCAACAGCAAGAACTAGATAAGCAGTAGACAGGACAACCCAAGGCCAGATGCCAGATGTTTTCCTTATCCTAGCCTAAGAACAAAAGACCACCAGTACTGACCAATTAAACTGTAACATATCATACTTTGCCAAATGTCAACCAATATAAATATTGTAAGGCTGAAAAAACCTGAACTTGCTTGAAAACTCTATAAAAACCCTGCCAACTGGGAGTTCGAGGCTCCATCCCTCATCCGCTGCATCAGATGCAGGTGGGGTCCGAGCTGGAACTTGAATAAACAACCCTTGTGCACTTGCATCGGTGTCGGCTCCTTGGTGGTCTTTGGGGACCCTGAATTCTGGGCATAACAAAACCATTGTGTGTGGTTTGAAAGTCTCATCAAAGACATTTCAGTCATTGGGGAAATCCCAGCATTTTAGAGGTTCTCTCTCAGAAGCCAGGGATGAAGATCAGATTCTTTGGCTAAAGTTAAATTCTTTACCTCACAAGTAGCAAGAATCTATCCCCCTTTTCCCAACATTTTTTCATGATAAATCAGACCACGTTTCTGATTTATCTATTACAGAGTGAAGGTAAAGAATTGTTACAATGGAGAAACAATATAAGAAAAAAATTAAATTCTGTGTTGACTCATGCTTAATTCTTGCTAAAATATTCTTATTAGAGGTCTTTGTACCTTTACTGAGAAACATTTGTTGGGATTAATGGTTGACATTTTGCAGTCTTTGTAACCAGACGCTGGGATGTTTTGTGAGAAAAGCAGGCAAGGAACCATTACTAAAATAATAAGCTTGTCAAACACTAGCTGACTTTTCTCATTTTCTCTTCCCTCCATTCTAGTAAGGATTAGTGATGCCAAATATAATATTATTTAAGCTCATTTAGCAGAAAACATGATTGACCTTAAAGAATGCTAAAGTGAAAACTTTTTGGAAAAGGAATCATTATTTTGATTATACTCCAGATTTCCTGATGGGAACACAATGTATTTGAGAATATTCAATACATTAAGATGATGGAAATGATTATACTGAACATTCCATCAGACTCTCAATTTCCTGATCATGTCACTGTTTTGGAGCAAATATCATAGATGAGAAAGAAGAACAGTGTTATTTCAAAGATTTATCAAGATCTTTGTTTCTGAGATAGTCCAATAATTTTTATTGATGTTGTTGTCAAGTTAATACTTGATGTCCTCTTTCAGTATAACTGGTGGCTAATACAGGAGTTCTGATGCAAATTACATTCAGAGTCACCATCAATTGACTCAGTCAGCTTTCTAGGAGTTATTTCATAGGCTTTTTCATTTCCATCCATCAGATCCCATTCCTGATATGCTTTCCATCTGTATTGCAGTCATTTTTTTTTTTTTTTACCCCAGCTATGACAGAACACGATGTCAAATTCAACGGATGGCCTCCAACTCCCCGTGGACTCTGCTAGGGCACAGGCAGAAGACATACATTTTTATGTCACAGGCTAATGAGCATCTTCCTTTCCACCTGCAATGTTCACTGCAGTTCTTTGTTTGCCTGTTGATCCCAAACAATTTTTCCCACCTGACATTCTTGCTCCCAGGGCTCTTTGTTTCCTTCCTACTCTCCCCCATTTGACAACCTAGGGTGACTACGGGAATTCAAAATGAATGCGCAAACAGAATCCTAACTTGGTGACAAAGAAAAATAATGATGAAGGTACGTGATGAACCCTGTTTTAATGTATGATTTAGCTGCCTCTCATCGCTTCCACAGGCTGTTCCACTGAGGACCGACAGGGGTGACAATAGGACGTGCCGGGATGTGATCGGCAGATGGAGGAGAATTGTGTTAAAGCCTCTTTTTTTTTTTTTTCTCTCGCACACATTTGTGTACTTTCTCAGGGGCCAACAAAGAAAAAAAGAACCAACAGAACCCAACTATTCTCACCATCAGGACCTATTACCATGCTCCGGCTAATTGTTTTGACTCATAGTGACCCTGTTGTTCTGAGGAGTAGCTAGTGAGTCTGATGGCCTATCTCATGGTTAGCAGTCCAGTGCTTATCCTGGACTTCACACCAGGAGCTCTTTGTGGAAAGAGACATTACATATATATATTTCCATTAATAATGCTCTTCTGTAGTGTCAGGCAAGGATAAGTGCTCAGCTGCTAACTAGAAGGTTGGAAGTTTGAGCCCACTGATTACTTGGTGGAAGAAAAGACTTCTTTAGTCAAGATGACAGCCTTGGGAGCCCTCTGCTCCCAGACATTGGGCCGGGGTCTATCAGGCAAGAGACATTAGAAATAAGGCTGGATGGTGAGAATAGAATTGACTTTCACTGCTAAAGTAACAGAGAATGGGAAGGGAAGGGATATTTTATAGCAAGAAGCCATTTTTCCTGCACAGTATTGAAAAGATAAGAATACATTAATTTTGCCTATAGAAATCCCATGTCAAATATAATGAGAATCTTTGTGAAGGATTCTCTTTTGCTTCTACAACCATATCACTTCTGTATAGCCTGTAAAAATGTATGTTTTTAATTAAACAATGGAAATAGGCTATCCCTAGGTGAAATTGCCGCTGATTTCATTATCCACAGCATGTGTATCTTGTTGCTTTCTTCTTCCTTCATAAAAAAAGGAGAAGAGTTGGTATTAAGAAATTGAGGACCTCCCCGAATACTGTTTTAGCTGTGAAGGGTTCGCGTGCCCTATTTCATAAATGTCCACACTCAAGATCTAAAGACCTGAGAGACCTATTGATGAATCTACATGGGGAATATTGGGCCCTTCCATGAGGTAGGTGGGTTGGGTACCAGGCTTTATGCCTGACTAGAACTGCTTTGATTTCAGAGGAGGCAAGAGAGCCAATCAACAAAGTGCCAACTGACCAGACTTTGGCAGATGGGTTTAAATTTAACACCAGATAATAAAATTAGGTGGCAAAAGTGAAAACATTAAAGAAGACAGCACTTGGAGAAGAGATAGATCACCAATCCAAATGAGAGAAGACTCTCAGTGAAGGTTAACCTGGCCGACTGATGAAGAAAAATTGGGAAGGACATCACTACACTCCAGTGCAATTTGTGGGTAGGTGGGAAGAAAGTCCTGGAGATGGATTCTTTAGGCTCTTTTAATGATGCTATACAAAGAAAGTCCTCATGTGGCTCTGTGGGATAGACCCTGTACTGCTTACCATGAAGTGATCAGTTGAAACCTACTAGTTGCTCCTTGGGATTCCTATTCCTATACTCAGACCGCTGAGTTGGGGTCAACTTGATGTCACTTAACAGCAGCAATAATGTAAAAAGATAGCTCTTTTATGATGCACCTAATTAGAGACAAAAGAATGATGTATTGACTCAATGGTACTGAGATTTCATGTAGCCCTGAAGTGCAAAGTATATATGCACAGGTTATGTTTTCCATGTTGTTGTTGTTGAGTGCTGTCGAGTCGATCCCTGTATAGGGTTTCCAAGGAGCAGCTGGTGAGTTTGAACCACTGTTCTTGCAGTTCAAATGGCTTTGTAGTCTGGCGCATTGACCCACAGCACCACACCAGGACTCCATTTTTTCCATGGGAGATAGTCAATGAAATGCAACCAAGATCTATTATCTTACCTGTCCCAACTGTATTTCCATCCAACAGTAAAAACTGGAATTGCTCACTCAAGAAGCCATGAAATAAAGGGGAATGATGGAATAGTTATCAGAGATTCACCTATGAGCTGCTTACTGTTCTCTGGCCCCAGGCTGGGTGGATGTTAGTATGGAAACAGTTGGAGGACAATCCTGCTGGTATAATAAAACTTGCACTGACTTGCAGAACCCACACTTGTAAGTGAGAAAGTCCAGGTTACTTTATATTGAGAGAGTAGAGAAACAGTTGAGAATTTTAGCCTTGTTTCTTGACTTCTGTAGGTTTCATTCCTAGACTCCACGTTTCCTTACTGGAAACCTAAAATCAGTGTCATAATCAATGTCAATAAACAAATGCAGACATACACCTTAAACTAGATTTTCTAGATTCCAAAAATGTTTTAACTGTTGTCTACACATATTTTAAGTATAATTTAAAAATAACAATGAAATGCAAAAAGATGTTGTTAAGTGCTGTTGAGTCGGTTCTGACTTGTGTTGTTGTCAGGTGCCATCGAGTCGGTACTGACTCATAGTGACCTTATGCACAACAGAACAAAACATGGCCCGATCCTGGGCCATCCTCACAATTGTTGCTACGCTTGAGCCCATTGATGCTGCCACTTTGCCAATCCATCTTACTGCAGGTCTTCCTCTTTTTCTCTGACCCTCCACCTTACCAAACATGATAACCCCCATATAGGGTTTCAGAGGAGCACTTGGTGAGTTTGGACCAACAGTCTTACAGTTAGCAATCCAGTGCTTATTCCACAGTGCCACACTAGGACTCCAAAAAGAAGCTAGTGGTTTTGAGATAATTAGTGGATTTCTCTATTTCTAGGGAGTCCTGGTGTGACACTATAGGATAAGCTTCTGAAAGGAATCACAGTGTTGGAAACTTTACATGGGGTCAACATGAGTCAGAATTGACACAAACATCACACTTGCTAATGGGTCTCTCTCTTTTATGTTGTATTGAAAATGTATCAAACCACACACACATCATCTTAATAATTATATGTACCATTCAATGATTACATTATTCGGGTTGTACAAACATTCTCTCTATTCGTTTCCAAATCATTCCATCATCATTATCATCAACTCAGTGCTCCCTAAGCAAAAACTCTTTAGTGCCTCCCTCTTACCCCTGGTAACAAACCTAAACCAAACGTACTTCCATCGAGCCAATTCCAACTCATAGTGTCCCTGAGTGAGTAAGAGTTCTGAGACAATAAATCTTTATAGAAGCAGCAGTCTCATCTTTCTGCCACAGAGTGACGGATGGGCTTGAACCTCCAACCTTGTAGTTAGCAGTCCAACGACTAACTCACAGTGCCATTTAAGTGGGATCATGTGATATTTGTCCTTTGTGACTGATAATTTCACTAAGCATACTATCTGTAAGATTCATTCAAGACTTCATTTCCCTTTATGGCTTAATAACATTTCATTGTATGTCTAGACCACATTTTATTTATTAATTCATCTGTTGTTTATTCACTCATTCAGTTGTTTCCTTCCACTTTTTGTCCGTTATAAAAATTGCTATAACGAAAGTTGGTGTACAGGTTTCTCTTTGCATTCCTGCCTTCACTTCTGAGGTGGATCTATATTTTGTGGTCATGGAATCACTTTTGGGATCTATATTGTTAGCTTATATTCTGCCAATAATAACTTTCTTAGATGATTACAACTTGCAGATTTCTCTGGTTTTCACAATGAGGGCTAACAACCCTTTTTAGAATGTGTTTAGAAAAGGGGATAGCTTTGAAAAGGTCAAGGAACAGCGTTAGAAGCTCTTTCAGGCAGACAGATCATTATTCTTTTAGTTAAAAGCTTGGGGGAAAATAGTCAAATGCTAGAAAATAAATCTAGAAAAGGAAATTTGCTGTATGTTATGCTTTCTGTTGAGCATTAGGTTTCTGTGAGTCAGAAGCGATTCAGTGGCACCTAACAACAACAACAACAGCAGTGACAATATGTACACTGACGGGCAAGAGCTCTCTAAGGTTGAAGGACCCTGTGAGTGACACAGTCTGACGTTGCTAACTGCCTCTGAGTTGGAGTCAACTCATGGTGGCGCTGTGCATAACAGGATAAAACATTGCTGGGCCTATGCCGTCTTCATGCTCACTGGCATGTTTGAGTCTAATTGGACAACAGTCTACTGGAATCCACAGGGTTTTCAATGACTAACTTTCAGAAGCAGATCACCAGGCACTTTTTCCTAGTCTTACTTTGGAAGCTCTGTTGAAACCTGTCCATCAGGGATGACCTTGCTGGCATTTAAAATACTGGTGACATAGTTTCCAGCATCCTAACAACATAAAAGCCACTCCAGGATGAGAAACCAGCAGATAAACTCTGAATTAGACCTAAGGCAAGATGTTTTATTTATTTGCGTAAATAACTAGCTTTTGCTTGGTTATTCTACACATGTGGTATACAAATTTCTGAAAGTCTCATGGATGCCAAAGTTGAAGAACTTTTCATGCTCCCAGGATCAGGAAATTAAAAGTGTCCATCTGTTAGTCCTTGTCTTTCTGCCCTCTTGCATATAATTATAGTAATTAAAATGATTTTTTTTTTCCCATGAAAATAGAGTCCTGGCACAAGGCTGAACTTAAGACTTTCAAATGTAAGGCCATCACTTAATTAATTACACAGATGCCTATCTCAGCTTACAGCTTAGAGGAATTTATAGAAAGTCCTGATGTAATGCTGTAGGATAAGCACTCAACCTCAAGGTCAGTTTGAACCACAAGGTACATGGTTCAAATTCATCATCTGCTCTCCAGAAACCCTATATAGAATCACTATGGTTGAAACCAACTCAGTGGCATTAACAACAACAAATTAGTTTTGGGAGGACTCTCCTATTGTCTCTTAACAGAAAACTAGAACATATGGAGCCACACACATGGAAAATGCATGTAAATCAAGTGCAAGAAATGTTGGGTGCAGTCTAAGCATTCATCTTTGTTTTCTGGGCATGCACAGTTCTGTGCCAGCCGGCTGTCTGGGGGGCTTTGCGTTTTCATTTCCAAATAATGATGCAACACTTTCAACATTTTAGCTTTAACCTTCTCCATAACTAGAGGAACTATTCAAATGCTTTTGATGTGCTAGTGGAGTGATTCTGCCTTTTGAGAATGACAATGAGTGCCTTTGTGGTTTCACAGTATAAACTCTTTGAAAGATAGAAATGTAGAATTAGTAGCCTGTGATGCTATTGAATTGCTTGGGTATGTTTCTGAACAGTGAGCAACAGAGAGGAGGTTCAAAGCTGGACTAGAAAGAGCCCTTTTTACCCCTGGGATTTCTTCCTGCATATGGATTTTAGAACATTCTCCGTGTGTGTGTGTGTGTGTGTGTGTGTGTGTGTATAATTTATTCTTTTGACCTTGACAATATAGATCAAAGTATAGTTTTACCGACTCCAGTTAGCACATTTAGGACAGTAAATGTCCACCTTTCACACACTGTAGATACCACATTGTATGCGTTATTGGTAGACCACTAGCTCAATAAAAATCTTGGACAGCAGTTGAAATCTATTGTGATTCTATAAAGCCAAAATGTCTGACCTGAAATCATTGCATAGGCTTTTTCTGTCAATAAAGCAGTGGGAAGCCAAATGGGCTGGTTTCAAAGACTTATTTCAAGTCTTTGCACATCTCTCTGCATTCTTGTATTTGAAGGACAGCAGCAAAACGCATGGTCCTTTCTGCATTATCGTTGTGTACCGTCAAGGCAATTCTCACTCATAGCAACCTTATGGGATAGAGAGGAACTGTCCCATAGGGTGTCCTGAACTGCCATTTTTCTGGAAGCAGATTACCAGAGGTTTTCTCTTTGAAGCTGCTAGCCCCAAACCCAGTGCCATTGAGTTGATTCTGAGTCATTGCGACCCTACAGAACAGAGTAGAAGTGCTAACCCATGGGGTTTCAGAGGCTGTAAATCTTTATGGAAGTAGAGTGCTTCCTCTTTCTCTCGTGGAGTGATTGATGGGTTCCAGATGCTGACCTTTTGGTTAGCACTTCAATGCTTAACCACTGTGTCACCAAGGCTCCTCAGAGATGCTGGCAGGCTCTTACTGTGGACCCTTTGGTTAGTAACCGAGCACCTAAACATAGTGCCACCAGGGTTCCCTTACAGAGTACTAAAAAAGAGGCAACCATTCAACAAGACCATCCTTAAGAATTATGCATTCAAGGAACAGTGGGAATAAACAAATGTATACATATGTGAACCAACTCATTTGGCTAAACAAAAATTTGAGGGTCTGTGGAGCGGATGCTGATAGGTTAGAAAAGACCTTGGTTCGGGGATTTTATTGGTGACCACAAATGAGGAGGTTCCACCTCCCCTCCTACTGAAGCATAGGGGGCAGTGAGTTTAACATAACTTTGGTGGTAGAATAATTCGGAAAAGGACAGGACAAATGGTAACACAACTTGAAGAATGAATCTGTGTCACTGAACTGTACCCATCACAGTTGTTGAAATGGTGTAACTTTGGCTGTGTATACTTCTCAACAAAAGGAAAGAAAAAGAAAAAAAAAAAAAAACCGAAAAGAAATTCCCCACCTGAAATTTTTAGATATAAATGGAAACTTGTTGGAATAGGTAAGATTCATCGGTTCTCTCTGCTGATTGGAACATTTTCTGTCTTTGTTGCTGTTGCTGTTATGACTCTGACCTGTCACCACTCTGGATCCAACTGCCTTTATGAGGAGACATAGCTCATGGTTTGCTTAGGAGAAAGAAATCAATCAGCGGCAGCCCTCAGACGGAAAGGCAACATCTGTGTGTGATGGGGCTAGCTCCCACCTTCGCTTCTCATTTGTAACAGCCTGAGGTTTCCCCAGGAACAAGAGTGTCTGTAGCAATGGGAGAACCATGGGTGGAATTCAAATATAAGACTTCCGTCTTTCTCAAGTCTTGTTCAGTTTATTAAATGTCTTGCCTCCTGCTGTATAAGAAATAGATGAAGAGATCACGGTTTTCCTGGGGGTTTGAAACCCAGGTTAAGCAGACATCAGGAGGGAATTCTCCAATGAATTTTCAGTAAGTGCCTAGACAGGTTCAGAAATGTTGACTCTGGCAAATACAACGTTCTTTTCAATTAATGTCAACACATCAGCTATTGCAGGTCTGTCTGCTACCACGGTATCTATATTCTGTCATGTTCAGCTTGGCTCTGTTGGAGGTAAGGTTTAATTGTTGCCAGTTTCTTTGTAGGCCCATTGAATCATTTCAGAAATGTTTTTTTTTTTTTAACCTTTTTTACTAGCCCCGAGGCTATTCTGATATAATATGTTTTCTTGATTCATAATACACTGCTTCTGCCTCCCAGCTGACTCAGTAAATGGTTTAGAAAATCTTTCCCAAGGAAGATAGTGAACAAAGTTGGGAGCTGACTGCCATAACATTCTTAGCTATTATTTGTTAAGGAAACCGTCAGAGCTTACTTCTTTCTGATTGGCTTGGATGTGCCACTTAATCTAGGATAGATGACATCATCTGTAAGGGTGAGAGACTCCAAGAAGTCATATCTTTCACTGTGGAGGTTACCTTGCTTTCAATGATCACATGATCTCAGCTTCATGGGAATGTAACATTATCCGGCACATGTTGTTGTTGTCAGGTGCCATTGAGTTGGTTCTGACCCATAATGGCTGTATGTACGTCGGAAAGAAACACTGCTTGCTCTTGAGCCATCTTCACAGTTCGTGCTTGTTTGAGTTCACTGTTGCAGCCACTGTCCCAATCCATCTCCTGCAAGTTCTTCCTCATTTTCACTGGCCCACCACTTTAACTAGTGTGACGTCCTCTCCAGGGACTGGTCCCTACAGATAATATGTCCAAAGTACAGGCGATGGAGCCTTGCCAGCCTTGCTTCTGAGGATCATTCTGACTATACTTCTTCCAACACAGATTTGTTCATTCTTCAGACACATGGAAGATAATGAATAGTGGCATTGAATAAACAAAAGCATGGACGAATAAATGAATGACTGGAACGCCGGAGTACTGTAGCTGACACATTTGTAAAATGCTCACTATTTCTCAGTGTGGGCTTTGGAATGACTGATTGATGAGGTCGAAGCATAATATACCCTACAATGGGCAGAGAAGACAAAGTGCAAGAGGGAAACATTGTGACATGCCCATCTATTCAACACCACGTACAAGCAGATTGATAACCCTGGATGATGGTTTTTAAAAGAAGGGTAAGAACTGTTATAGAATCTAAATGTACACTCATAGGACAGATTCAAGGACCATTTTGCATTTCTCTTTTGTACAGGGTAATCTGCATTTGGATAAGTGAGTTGCATTCAATTTGATGTTTCTGCATTTGCTGGGATTTGGTGTGGTGCTATAGAATAAGCACTGGACAGTTAACAACAAGTTCAATGGTTCAGATCCACCAGCTGCTCCTCAGAGACCCTATACAGGGTTGCTATGAGCCCAAACTGACTCGATGGTACTTAACAACAACATCGGCTGCCTTAAGGGATCCTTGAATGGTAAAGATGGCTAGTGGGTTTGGTTGCTAGTTAACTAAAATGTTGGGTGTTACAGTCTGCAGGATTTGACACTTTGGTGGGGATTCTAGGGGAATGGACACACTTGTTGCTGGAGTGGTTGGAGACCCTGAACAAGTAGTGGCCGGTGCTCAGTGAAGAGGAAATGGCTGAGTTGTACTGGCAGATGGCAGAGGAAAGAATAAAGAGGCTGAGGGAAATAGGCATCAGGCATGGAGACATCAGGTAAAGCCAGAAGACCCTGAAAGCCCAGAGGACACACCGCTCACCGGGCATTAATGTTCACTGGTGACAGGTTTGCAGCATCCCTAGAAAGTTCGGGCATGGCTCTTCTGAGGACCAAGGCTGACAGTAAGAATGATGATTATTGAACTGGGATCAGTATTATCTATGGGATGATGGTGCTCCAAAGTAGAAGCCAGATGGTGAATCTGCTGGGATGAGACTTATTTTGTAAATGGGGTGCTATTAAATGTGGACCTGATGGGCTGTTTCTGGAATATCCAGAGGAAGATGGATCTCTGGATTCCCTAATGATGACACAAACAGACTCACTTCCCTGTGGATCAACCAGACCTTGGATGATGTTGCCCTTGTTAGTCTTTTGCCCAAAGACCATTTAGATGGACCACATGAAAAATACTGAACCCCTAAATATCTCAATCAGTCCACCTGAGCCCTTACTGAAATTGCCTAACAGACACTGAAATAAGAGCCCACTTAAGGAATGTGGCTTCTTATAGTCACAAACCTACAGTGAAGACTTTTTAGCTCTATACTAGTCCTGGTAAGACATTTGCTCTGCCTGTCTCAAAGAAAAACTGGTACAGTTACTTCACACATGATTTAGGGTCTATTAACAAGACTATACTTCCTTCTTTCTTATAGTTTCCGACTCTAATACTATCCTCTCCTCCATTTCTGAGATAGTTGTCTTCCTACAGTGATATATCTTGGCTCAGCGTTCTTTAGTATAGCCTTCCTCTCAGACTTGCTATAATTGTTGGTTTTCAATTGGAGAAATCAACAATAAATGTGGACAATTATGCTCAAGAGTTTTTTCAGAAGCATCCTCTTACTTCTTGCAAATACTCAACTGGAACTGAGTCTCTGGATACCACAGGAGACATTCAATTTCCCTAAGACTCCACTCTTATATAATATGGGGGTGATATTTTGTTTGCTCTCCAGATTGGGAGTCTTGCAGAATTGATTTCTTCTACTTGATGACAATGTTTATGTACAAATGACACAAAATGCCTAGGGGTAAGCTGCAATTTTAGCAGATCCGAATAAGCTATTTTGTCTATGACATCAATCACAAATTAAGAGTCTCTTTGTCCTCAAAGTTTGGAACTTTTTTATGGTGTTCCTAGCCAATTATAAAAAGACAACTTAGAGAATTTCTTGGTCCTATAGGATTTTGGTCCTATAGAATATAGGAAACACTCATGGAAGCAGCAGTCAAGAAATCAAACGACATATTGCATTAGGCAAATCTGCTGCACAAGAACTTTTTAAAGTGTTGAAGAGCAAAGATGTCAGCTTGAGGACTAAGGTGCGCCTGACCCAAACCATGGTATCTTCAATAACCTCATATGCATTCAAAAGCTGGACAGTGAATAAGAAAGACCATAAAAGAATTGATGTTTTTGAGTTCTGGTGTTGGAGGAGAATATTGAAAGTGCCATGGGCTGCCAAAAGAACCAATAGATCCGTTTTGGAAGAAGTGCCGCCAGAGTGCTCCTTGGAGGCCAAACTTTGTCTCTTATACTTTGGACATATTGTCAGGAGGGACCAGTTGTTAGAGAAGGATATCATATTTGGTAAGGTGGAGGGTCAGAGAAAAAGAGGAAGACCCCCAGCGAGATGGATTGGCCAAGTGGCAGTATCAATGGGCTCAAGCATGTCAACAATTGTGAGGTTGGCCCAGGACGGGGCAGTGTTTCATACTGTTGTGTATAGGGTTGCTATGAGTTGGTACCAACTCGATGGCACCTAACAACAACAACAGAGGGTATTGTAGACATTGGATTTCTAGGTTTTTCTGAACCAGCTAATTCTTCCTATAATCTAATGAAAGGTGACATTCCAGAGTGCTTGCATGGCATAGATTCACTAGAGAATTCCTTTGGAATTCTCCAAACATAAGAAATATTTCTATTTGCACATTGAGACACATTTTGGAGTTCTTAACCTAACAAGACAATGGTCATCAAGGATGTATTAGTGAAAATACCTGACTTTTTTCAGTTTCTAAATATTGAATTTCCTTGAAATCCTTTGCCTCCTAAATGCATGTATTTCTGCCATTATTGCCATACCCTAGAACCGGCTACTCTTCCCTCTCAGAGGAGAGCAACTCATGGCTGTTATGAGTTTATTTGGGATTTTTCCATGCTTTTATCTAACCTCCTTCAAATCCTTCTATGTAACCTAGGTTGTGAATTATTTGTGATAATATTGTTTGACTAGAACAAGGAGACTAATCACAACCTATGAAGACTTGTTCAAATCCAGCCTTCTCCAAGATATCAAATCTGGACAAGTTGCCAAAATTGTAACCTTAACAAATACCTGTCAGTTAGCTGGGGTTAAGAGAGGAAATATCTATACATAAATGTCTTTGGAATCAAGATTTTGTTATATTTTGGAAGACATAGTGCTCAATTGCATCTGGTATACTCCAATTAAACAACCACATGCTATTAGCTTCAAGAAGCAAAGTTTGATATTTCTGAAAATTACTATATTAAATAAGTTAACACATCTAGGCTGCTCAACAATTCAAAGCCCAAACTAACTCCTGACTACTGACTTCAGGTCTTGATTCAGTTTCAGAATCAAGTAACTAATACTGAAATATCAGATTGTTTCTATCACCCTGATGGTGTCTGGTGGCTTTAAGATGGTTTTCAGATCTTTAGTGAGATGCTGAAATAGAGTCTCTCAAAAAACAAAACAAAAAACAAAACACAAGCAAGCTATAACAGTCCATTAAAAAGACAACAAACAAACAGATGTCCTAAATAAGCAATAATGGAGAAACTTCAGTACAATTACAGAACATGTTTTTATTGTGTGCTCCTTGTGTCAAATTTCTAAATCCTGTGAAAACTGTAAATGGAGCCAAGGGTAGTTAGCATGTCTGCCATCATTCTCTTCCCCCTTTTGTGATTGTAAATGTGGTCTCACTATTGTCTATCAGTTTCCTTGTGGGCTAGGACCCTTCTCTTTCTGTGAAGTAACTGTTTGGGTAGGAGCAGAGCAACATTTAGACTCTTGTCTTTTTCACTTAAGGGATGCCTATCTGTTTATTTTATGGAGTCCTGGTGTGGCACTGTGGGCTAGTGTACCAGCCTGCAAAGTCATTTGCACTTGTGGTTCAAAGTCGGTGGTTCAAGCTCACCAGTTGCTCCTTGGGAACACTATACAGGGTCACTATGGGTCGGAACCGACTCAATGGCACTTAACAACAACACCATCTATTTATATTGCTCTCTATGTATCCATGTCACTGCATCAGTTATGAAGTAACTCTGAAGTTTTGCCTGTTCCCTGGAAGTCTTCCGGCTTCACCGTTACTTATAGTCATGTTCTTTTCTTTATTAAACATGTAATCATTTGCATCTATCTTTCAGTGTGATTACTTGATTACTGTCTTCCATTTCTAGCTAACTATAAGTTCCATGAGGAGGAAGACTCTGATTTTTACCCCCAGTTGTTAACTACAATGTTGGACCTGTAGTAGTCTCTTCATTAAATATTAGTTGACAACCTAAAAGGAAAAGTAATACAAATGCGTTAATTCCTTGCAGTAGGCAGGAATGATTTGATCTATGGAAACATGATACTCTAAGTTCCTAAACTTTAAATCTTTGCATCATCTCTTTATCCCTTTCATTAATGGATTATTCTCTGCTTTGGGTTTTTTGTTGATACTCTTTGTTTTCAGTAATGGAAGGCATGCTGAAATCAAGGGGAATAATGTTTTTTGAGGGGGTAATATGAATTCTGATATAATTATATGGTACACATGTGTCCCATGAGGACTCTGGTGATAGGATTGTTGAGAGTCATACAGTTACACAGGTCCATGCTAACTGATAGCATATGCTACAACTGGGAAAGCAGTTTCCCAAGAAAACTGAGAGGCTGACAATTTTAGTGAATAACATACATCCCATAGGTCATGAAAAGGTTGACAGGAACAAACTTACCTTTGAGTTTGTTCCCATGGCTACTGCTAGTCAAAGTCATATCTGACATCTTTCTTAGATTTTCTAGACAGAACATTTAATTTCAGCTTTATTCTCAAACATTCTTTTATTTATTTTTAATTTTACATTTAATAGATCTAGTCAGATAGCCATCAGGTCTAACTGGTCTGAGAGCTTAGATTATTTCATTAGTAAAGATAAAGGAGGAAGAGAAGGAGGAAGTGGGGAAGAAGAAACAAGAAAACCAGAAGATAGAGGAATAGAAAGAGGAGAAGGAGCAACTTTCAAAGTGAGAAATATTTATAGTAGAACAAAACGTACTCTTTTACGATATTATTTTTGGAAGTAATTTGACTTTGTTTCATTCCTTTATGCGTCTCAGCGTTACCAGCAGCTACTCATTTGACCGAGACAGATCTGCTTTCTGCTTGATTAAGCAGGGTCCCGGTAAGTATGCAGTATGTTGTTCATGCCCTTTTAGAAGGAAAATTGTGAGGTGTCATAACACGGCTTAAATAGAAAGATAATGTCAAAACTTCTTACAAAACACTGTAGGATATTTCAATTCTCTTAGTAAGAAAGAGCACAGATTTAATTATGGACCAAAATGCCTTCTGCATCAAACAGTGAGAGGTGGATATTGGAAAACCTGTGGTGTTACTTATATTTCAATATGACAAGCAACTAGAAACCTAAATATCCAAGTGATCCAATTTATATTTGTTCCCATGGTTTCTAATAGGTAGCAATACTTCACACCGTTCTATTTGAAAACAAAAAGGTTAATGGAGTTCTTGACAATATGCAAATACATGTAAGCCTATTTTCATGGTCTTAGGCAACACCCACAAGCACACACATTTGTTACCCTTGGAGAGATGCTGATTTACTGCTAATGCCACACTTTCTGACAGCGTGGTGGCAGGTTATCACCTACTACTGGATTGTGTCTCTCGTGGAGTTTAAGGGTCTGGAATAGAGAGCTTTTCCTTGCAGCAGCACATGTGAAGTCAGGAGGTGGGAAAGGGAGTAGAGCTGCTCCTTTCTGTGTCCTCTTTAATGAACATCTGGAGGAGCCCAGGTGGTACAGTGGTTAAGTATTCAGCTGCTAACTAAAGTATCGGATGGAGGTTCAAGCCCATGGAGTGACACTGTGGGAGACAGTCTTCCTGATCAGCACCCCTCACTATTACACTTAAGAAACTCTCTGGGGTAGTTCCAATAGGTCACTTGGGGTTACTATGACTTGGAATCAACTCAGCGGTACCTAGGAACATAGCTGTAGCTGATACCTTTATGTTGATGTGCCTTTTAATGAATGGAAGCAATTTTCACCGCTTCTTCACATTTTCCATCCTGGATTACCAAGGCAAATGACATGAGCCCATTTCACATTAATCAATAATGTGGAAATAAACCCCAAAACGTCATCCATCTCATGGCCAAGGAACTGAGGCCATTTGTGAGTGTGGCACTAATGGCTTCTGAGTAGCTCATCCACTGCCAACTTGAAAACAAGGGGAATGCCAATGTCTTCATCCTTACTTGCATAGGAGTAATGGATAGAAAGGCACCCAGTGGCTAATTCTTGGAATTTAATCCATTAAGTCAATTCTGATACATGGTGTCCTGAAAGGATAAAGTAGAACGGTACCCAGCAACATAGCTCAGGTGATACCTAGTCACAGTTTGTTGATGTGGTTTCCAAGGTTGTAAAAAATAAATGTTGTTTTTTTCACTTGTGAATTGGGTGAAGGTTACAGAACAGCTATTTGTCATTCAGCAATTCATATATGTTTTGTTTCATTTCATTAACTGTATTTCCTGTAATGAACTATATGCTATCCCACTTCCTCTCTGTGTTTCATGCTTCCATTCTTCCTTCTTTCCAAACCTTCTGAACTTTATTTGCCCTTGGGAAAATGCTGCCAATTTGATCACAAATGGTTCATTATTCTAAGGTGTTCGTACTTACAGAGTTATTGTTCCTTCTATGTGTTGTTTGAATAGAACAACAGTTACAGGGTGGTTTAAGATCAGGAAAGCTGTGAGCCAGGGTTGCATTTTTCCACCATACTTATTCAATCTATATGATAAGCAAATAATCTGAAAACGCTGAATTATATGAAGAACGTGGCATCAGGATTGGAGGAAGACTCATTAACAACCTGAAATAAGCAGATGAGACAAACTTCTTTGCAGAAGAAGACTTAGCATGTTTACTGATGCAGATCAAAGACCACAGAATTCAGTATGGGTTGCACCTTAATGTAAAGAAAACATTCATCCTCCCCACTGGACCAATAAATTGCATCATGATAAATGGAGAAATGATTGAAGTTGTCAAGTACTTCATTTCTCTTGGATCTGTTATCAACATTCATGGAAACAGCACTCAAGAAATCAAGCAACATATTTCATTAGGCAAATCTGCTGCATAAGACCTCTTTAAAGTGTTCAAGAACAAAGATGTCTGTTTGAAGACTAAGGTGCACCTGGACCAAGCCATGGCATTTTCAGTAGCTTCATACGCATATGAATGTTGGACCATGGATAAGGAAGACAGTAGAAGAATTGATGTATTTAAGTTATGGTGTTGGAGAAGAATATTGAAAGTACCATAAACTGCTAGAAGAACAAACAAATCTGTGTTAGAAGTGCACCCAGAGTACTCCTTAGAAACCAATCTTCATCTCTCATGCTTCGGACACATTAACAGGTGGAACCAGTTTTTGGAGAAGGATATTATTCTTGGTAAAGTGGAGGGTCAGGGAGAAGAAGAAGACCCCCAATGAGATGGATTGGCACAGTGGTAGCAACAATGGCCTCAAGCTTAACAATGATTGTGAGGATGCCGCAGCACCAGGCAGTGCTTTGCTTTGTTGTGCATAAGGTCGCTGTGAGTCGGAACCAACTCAGCAGCACCCAACAAAAATAACAGTACTATCATTGTTGTCAAGTGTCATTGAGCTGATTCTGACTCATAATGACTCTGTACTGAGGTTTTGAGCCGTGGTGGGTTTGGACTGCCGTCCTTGTGGTTTGCAGTCAGTACTTATCCTACAGTGTCACAACTATAGACTTGTCTGAGGAGCACTAGTGACACTATGAGTTAGGCATTGGGCTGCTATCCATAAGATTGATGGTTCAAACCCACCAGACACTCCATGACAGAATAATGAGCCTACCTGCTCCTACAAAAAATTTATAGTATTGGACATCCTATATAGAGCTGGGTTAATGCACCAGACTGCAAAGCCATTTGAACTGCAAGGTCGGTGGTTCAAGCTCACCAGCTGCTCCTCGGAAACCCTATATAAGTTCACTGTGAATCGGAACTGACTGGATGGCACTTAACAACAACAGTTGGAATGGACTCAATGGGAGTGGGCTTACTTTGGTTTGAGATCGACCTGTCTGTTGTTTGGCTGAAAACGGTGTCATAAGGATGAATTCATTTCCAGATCTGAAGGGTGTTGATGAGGAATCTTTACGGAAGCAGACTGCCACATTGTTACTTGGAGCTGCTGGTGGGTTTGAACTGACAACATTTCAGTTATTAGCTGTGCACTCTAACCAGTGTGCTACCAGGGACCCTCCATTTTGGTTGTTGTTGTGTCTTGTCGAGTTGGTTCTGACTCACAGTGACCCTGTATGGTGTTGGTTGTTGTTAACTGTCATTGAGTCAGTTTCAAATCATAGCGACACTGTATAAGGTTTCCCAGGAGTAACTTGTGACTTTGAACCTCCAACCTTGCAGTTCAAACTTAGCTTGAGGCCAAGTGATTATCTTACAGTGCCACACCAGGATTCCCAGGCTGTAAATCTTTACAGGAGCAGAAAGCCTCTTCTTTCTCCCACTGTGACTGGTAGATTCGAACTGCTGACCTTGGGGTTATCAGCCCAGCTCATAACCCACTATGCTACCAGGGCTCCTTCCATGGTGATTGTTGTTAGTGCTTTTGAGTTGGTTCTGACTCATAGCGACCCTGTATAGGGTTTCCAAGGAGCAGTTGTTGGGTTTGAACTGCTGATCTTGTGGTTTACGGTCCAGTGCTCACCCTACAGCACCACATCAGTCCTTACAATGGGGAGGTTCCCCTGGACTGTCTAGTTTCACCCCATCTAATTGGATGAGTACTGAAGTCCAGCAGACTCCCTCTAGCTGAAGGTCAAGGTCAGATGCAGCAGGAAGGTCTGGCAGAAGAGGAGAGGGAGAAGGAAATGAAATGTGAGAGGACTCACCTCTCCATTGCTGGTGTGGAGATGGAGGGGCTATAGGACCTGGAGTGAACGACAGGCCTCAGGGTTGGGAGAGGTGCCTACTAGTCAGCAAATAAAGGAGGAATCCTGCAGCAGGGAACGGAATTCAGCCAACTAGCAGGGGGAGCTTAGGAACTGAGCCTCCAGAAATAAGCAGAACCCTGGCCACACCTCGATTTCAGCCTTGGAGGAACTTTACACAGAAGATCCAGCAAAGCTATACTGCACCCCGGCTTTTGACCTACAGAAATTGTGAGATAACAATGAATGTTGTTTTAAGTCCCTGGTTTTGTGGTCATCTATGGAGTCCTGGTGTGGTGCTGTGGGCTAATGCGTCAGACTGCAAAGTCATTTGAACTGCAAGGTCAGTGATTCAAGCTTACCAACTGCTCCTTGGAAACCCTATACAGGGTCGCTATGGGTCAGAACTGACTCGATGGCACTTAACAACAACAACAACATCCTGGCTGCAATAAAAACCAATATAATGTTCTTGCCGTTTTAAGATGTAATGGATACGTGTCTGGTTAAATTTATGGCTAATGCGCTGGACTGTAACATTGATTTAAAATACGAAGTCGGCGGTTCAAGCTTACAAGCTGCTCCTCTGAAATCCTATACAGGGTCGCTATGGGTTGGAACTGACTTGATGGCACTTAATAACAAACAGCAACAAAATATATTATGTAAAACATCTGTCCACATATCTTCTGATTTGTCTGGTGAGAGGCGAGGGGGCAGGTTCTGTGAGATGTTACAATTCCTCAATGGAAAAAAAAATGAAAAAAGAAACTTAGAAATGCAATGTTCTGAACCTAGTTGAAAATCTTAAAGAAATATATTCGGAGGCAGTTTAAACTTGACAGGACGTGCGTGCCCATCCATCCTTTCCCTGTACTTTGTGGCCTAAGCAGGCGGAGAAACCTTCTCTAGAAAATTGGAAACCAAAGGTGATATCGCCACGCTCCTGCTCCAAACAGCTCACACCTGCTGCAGTGTCCTCGGGCCTTATTATCTCTGCCTCTGGTTTCACCCTTGAACAATCGGCTCAGTGGAAGTATGAAGAGAGGCAGGCTGTTGACAGTAAGGATTACTGTGTGTGTAGTTTA
>NW_006408539.1:24952984-24958272 GCF_000296735.1 Chrysochloris asiatica
TTTTTCTGAAGCGGCCCTTTTAATTTAGAGTGGTTTTCACGGGGAGTGGGATTTCTTAGGCAGACTTCCTTACAGTCACACGTGGTTTCATCTATGACCATTGAGATCAGGTACAAGCAAGACATTCTCTGAACCCATCCACTTGTGGGGTTTTGTGCTCTTCAGTGCTTGGTAAAGCTTTCTAGAATAAATGAATCATGACACTGGTCATCATTTCATTGTCAGGTTTTTGGCTGGGGCACCTCACTGAGTACGATTTCCAATTTTTGTGCATAGTTTCCACTTCACTGTGCAGCTCTGTTGCCCTGAGCCGGACTCAGTGTGCATAATGTCTCCTATAACTTGATGTGGTATGTCTGTGCCCCACAGAGAGGAGAGCGTCCATGTCTCTTGTACACAGAAATTTGCTTTCACTCTTTCTCTACCAAGGATACAAAGACCTCTGAAGTCTGGTATGTGTCCTAAAGCTAGAGGCACAGTGGCTTCCTGAGGGTCATCTGTGTCATTCACCAACTGCCACTTGGGATGTTCATTGGAATTGGGCTCCCAGGATTCAGGACATTAAGGTGTACTCTGATGCAATCAGAGTGACTCTCATCAAGTTGAGGGGTCCTTCTAGCTAAAATGCTGCATGAGGACATGCCCAGGGTTAGTTAAGGTTTGATGTCACTGTGGCTGGGCATGGATCCTCAGTGGTTTGCCAGTTAAAATGTAGTAAGGTCCCATTCTGAGAGCTAATAGAAGGTAATCAGTTCCATGATGGAATCTGTTATAAGCAACCAATCTATTGAAAGGATGCATCCTCAGGGGTGTGGCCTGAACATCTTTCATCTTACAAAGGTCAAAGAAGAGAGAGAAGTGCACAGAGAAACAGGAACCTACTACCACCAAGGAGCTGTGGTAGCATAGTGGTTACGAATCGGGCTGTGAATCGCAAGGTCAGCAGTTCGAAACTACCAGATGTTCTGCGGGAGAAAGATGAGGCTTTCTGCTCTCATAAAGATTTACAGCCTCGGAAACCCTGTACAGGGTCGTTATGGGTCGGAACCGACTCGACGGCACTTAACAACAACAACCACCAAGAAAGAAGGGCTGACAGTGGAGTGTATTCTTTGGATCTGGGGTCCCTGAGCTGTGAAGCTCCTAGATCCAGGGAAAGACGGATGCCAAGACACAGGGAGACCTCCACGGAATGCTGCGTCCACAACTGCTGGAAGGAGACAAACTCGTTTCTCCAGAACCCGTGCTCTCAATTCAGACTCCTAGCCATCTAAACTCTGGGAGAATGAAGCTCTGTATGTTAAAGCTACCCACTTACGGTGTTTGATACAGCAGCACCAGAGATCTAAGACACGGGAGCATTCTGATATTAGAGAAATACACGCATGACTCAGAAACACTGCAGGTTCAGTTTCAAACCACTGTAATCAAGTGAATATTACAATATGACACTCACGAATTTTTGGTTTTTCATTGCTTATAAAAGTTTTGTTTACAGCATTCTAGAGTCTATTGGAGCCCTGGTGTGGTGCTGTAGGATAAATACTGGACTGCTAACCAAGGAGCTCTGGTAGCGTAGTGGTTACGAATCGGGCTGCGAACCTTAAGGTCAGCAGTTCGAAACTACCAGCCGCTCCGCGGGAGAAAGATAAGGCTTTCTACTCCCGTAAAGATTTACACCCTCGGAAACCCTGTACAGGGTCGCTATGGGTCGGAACCGACTCGAAGGCACTTAACAACAACAACAACCACAAGGTTGACAGTTCAAACCCACCAGTCACTCCTTGGAAACCCTATACAGGGTCACAGAACTGACTTTACAGCACCTAACAACAGTAGCAACAACATTAGGACAAAGTTTGTAATATTATGAGAATGCTCAAAATGTGATACAGAGACATGATTGAACACAGGCTGTCGGGGAAAATGGCGGATAGACTTGCTCATTGCGGGATTGCCTAAACCTACAATTTATCAAAACAATCCGCAAGGCTTGCAAATTGCAATACAGTGAAACACAATAAAACGAGGTGTGTTTCTTTTATTATGTTTCACTTTATTGAATTTGTTGAAAAATATTGAAACTAGAGTTCTCATATTCAAGGAATAATTAATTGTGAAATGTGGCTTTCTTAAACAGTGCAAACTTTCTCAGGAAGGAACGGAAGAGTTCCCTTCAATGGTTATATAGAAATGATCAGGAATATAAATATCAGGAACATATATAAATATACTCATATAGATACACATTGATTCTGTATTTCATATTTCTCATAACTCAGAATAGTTAGGAATTGTGGTGGTGTTGTTTTTAGGCGTCATTGAGTCGGTTCCAACTCACAGCGACCCTGTGCACAACAGAACGAAACACTGTTCAGTCCTGGACCACCCTCACAATTGTTGCTACACCTGACCCCATCACTGATGCCAGTGTGCCAATCCATCTCTTTGGGGGTCTTTTTGTTTTTATCAGACCCTCCACTTTACCAAACATGATATCTTTCTTGGGAATATGTGTCTGAAAATAACTATAAAAATAGTTATATACTGAACTTTTTAAATTGGAAAGAAAATCAGTTTGTCCCAGAGAAAACTTAAAGCCAAATCCGCAGCCACTGAGTGGATTCTGAGTCACAGTGATCCCAAGGGACACAGTAGAACTGTTTCTTATGATTTCCGAGACTGTAAACCTTGATTGGAACAGACAGCCTCATCTTTCTCCTGTCTGTGGAGTAGCTGTTGGGTTTGAACCACTGACCTTTTGGTTAGTAGTCCAATGCTTAACTCACAGTGCCACTAATGCTCCTAAGTACATGAAGGGGCTCCAGAAAGTTCATGGATAATTGGAGTTAAAAGATAATGGATTTTTTTCGTGAACTTTTTGAAGTCCTCTCATATTTGTGGTAGGTAGAATGGCCCCCCTTAGACATCTGTATTGTAATGCTCAGACCTTGTGAATGTGTTCAGTTACATGACCAAAGGAACTTTGCAGATGCAGATAAGGTTACAGATCTTACAATACATGATCATAGATTTTAAGGATTACTTCAGATTTTTGAAATATGTCGATGTGTGCGTATGTACAACAAAGCCAGAAAATAAGTTATCAAGTTAGCAATCTGTTCCCACCTTATATAGGATCTTAAATGACTATGTATGTAGGCCTAGGGAATCCCTGCATCTCATGTAATTTGAATGAAGGATCCAGAACCTTTCAAGATACATTTTATCTTGTATCAGCAATACTTAATATGATTTAAAAAATAATCTTGATTTTATTTTACATTTGAAAGCACCCTGAAGGCAGTGCAGCATTTTTACATTGGTCGACATATATGTCGACAGGACTCTGTACACCTGAGAAAGACCTTCCCCTACTGTAAGTAGCATCTACTTCTCTATAGGAAAACAAGTACACAGAGCAGAGATGTGGATTTCTTACAAACATAGTTTTTGCTGTTTTAAAAATGCATTAATTCAGTGACATTTCAAAGTGACTGGTTTAAAACTACCTGGCCTTTGTTGAGATTTTCCACATTGATTTTTAACTGTTCCTAACATTTTGAATCTTTGCTTGTGCGTTGTCACTGTGGCTGTTAGTTTCCAGCCACTTGTCACACTCTTAAAGATGACCCTCTCATTCTACTCAACACTGTCAAGCATTTCCTTCCTGCCTGAGACACGTCTTGCGAAGCACGGACCATCTGTGATGACAGGAAGCTGACGTAACATCTATATCTTTGATATGGAGGAAGGTTAATAAAGCTCTGCAGAATGTGTATGAGTGTGTGTGTTTGAGTGTGTCTCTGTGTGTGTGAGTATGTATATGAGCACACGTGTGTCTGATATATGTGTGAGTATATGTGAGAATAGGAACATGCATGTAGATGGGTGTGTGTGTCAGCATATGCACACGTGTATGTATATATGTGTGTTAAGTGTTTGAGTATATGTATGAGTGTATATGTGTAAGAAGTTATGAATGTATATGCATATGAGTATGTGTGTGTATGTATATGAGTGTGTGTATATGAAGGTTTGTATGTATTTATGCATGTATGCATGTATGTGTGCATGTATATAAAGAGCTCTGGTAGCATAGTGGTTACGAGTCGGGCTGCTAATCCCAAAGTCCACAGTTCGAAACTACCAGCAGTTCCATGGAAGAAAGATGAGGCTTTCTACTCCTGTAAAGATTTACAGCCTGAGAAAACCTATGCAGGGTCACTATGAGTTGAAACTGACTCCACTGCACACCACCACCACCATGCATGTGCATGGTATGTGTATGTAAGTGTGTGTGTATGAAGGTATGTATGAGCATATGTATGCACGTGTGTATGAGTATGTGTGCACATGTGTAAGTAAGTATTGTGAGTGTACAGGTAGTCTCCGACTTATGATCCTTTCAAGTTACAGCGAACCACATTTATGAGAGTCTGCCCTAGGTTTGTGTGTTCATCATCTCAGTAGCAATAAGTATTACATACAGTGTGAAGTGTGCTGATGTTAGCTTAGCATTCTCAGATGTTCCCTCTCAGATGATCAAAGATCAGACTTATAAATATACTGATAAAAGGCAATAATAATGAAAAAATATAGAAAAGCATTCAACTTATTTCAAAGCCAACTTTTGACAGAGTCATTGAAATGGGCCCCATTTTAAGTCCATCTGTGTAGATGTGTATATGTCTGAGTATTTGTGAATCTTTATGGGTATCAAGCTCTGGTAGTGTAGTGGTTACGAATTGGGCTGCTATCCTCAGGGTCAGCAGTTCAAAACTACCTACAGTTCCATGGGAGAAAGATGAGGCTTTCTGCTCCTGTAAATAATTACAGCCTCAGAAATATTGTATGAGTCGGAATCGACTCCACAGCACATAACAATAACAAATGTGTATGAATATGTGTGTATGTGTTCATATGTCTGTAAATGGGTGTATATGAACGTGTGAGTGTATGTATATGTATGTGTATGTATGCATGGGAGTGTGTATATATAAGTGTATATGTGACTATGTGAGTTCAGGTGTATGAGCATGTGAGACTATATGTATGTGTACTATATGTGTTCCTGCATTAGTCTGTGTATGCATGTGTTCAGATGCACGTTTGTGTATGTTTATGAATACTTGTGAAACTATGTGTGCATTTGTATGGGTCTATGTATGGCCCCTGACCTTGAATATATCCCACCTGAATTTAGAGATCATCTGAAGAACAGATTTGATACATTAAACACTAAAGACCAAACACCAGAAGAGTTCTGGGATGACATCAAGAACATC
>NW_006408539.1:24962387-24972170 GCF_000296735.1 Chrysochloris asiatica
CTCTAATGAATTGCTTCAATCCTCCGGGTTTTTTAAAGTCCCATTGAAAAATTTTGAGGTCTCATTTTACATGGGAAAGAAAAAAAAGATTGTTCACATGCAAATGAAAAAGAAGAAATACTTTTGATAAATGTATTTAATCTGATTAGAAACCTACTTTACCTTTCAGCTACTTTGGGAAGTTGAGGCTTTAATCCTCATCTCAATTATTTATCCCCCAAGACTCTAGCGGAGTCCTGGTGTGGCGCTGTGGGTTAACGAGCCAGACTGCAAAGCCATTTGAACTGCAAGGTTGGCAGTTCAAGTTCACCATCTGCTCCTCGGAAACCCTATACAGGGTCGCTATCGGTCGGAACCAACTCAATGGCACTTAACAACAACAACAAGACTGTAATAAGCCTACAGACCCACAGCTAACCTCTAAAATGATTTTTAGTAAATTAGAACATCTATGTGATGAATGCCACCGGGGAGACACACTGCTTGGTGCCTTGGTGGGAAGAAAAGCCCCCTCCCCTTGTGCAGCACCTGCAGCGAGAGGGGCTATCCTGGCAGAGTGCCCCTCCCCCCATCTCAACCCTGCTCCCCCTTCCTGGGAGGGCTGCTCCTCTCCAGCTTTGCTGCCTTTGGGCCATGGCACTTAACCCATGTGCTTGAGTGTTTATTGTATAGTTTGTATAGCCCCTGAGGAGATGCAAATGATAAACTGCTTGACTGTGAACTGAAAGGATGGAGGTTCAATCCCACCCAGAATTGCCTGGGAAGAAAGATCTGGAGGTCTACTTATGAAAAATTAGCCATTGAAAACCCTATGGAGCGTGAGTCTACTCTGATACACGAGGTCACAGTGAATTGAAGTGAATGGTCACAGCAATTGGTTGTATTGTTTGTAGGCTTCATGTCTCAATGCTCGTGTTATTGCCAACCTCCTTATGAAAGTCTAAGTGCTAGCTGCTCATATTCCTACAGGGAACTACTCAGAATTTTTTCCTGGGAGAAAGATCCAGCTTAAAGCAGACCTACTTACAGATCGACACAGAATATACACAAGAGTTCCTAAAGATCACAGGATATGTTTGCGGAGCCAGCAGTATGAAGGAGATGCTGACCCAGAAATGGCAGAATTAAAGAGAGTGAAAATAAAACAAACCAACTTTAAAAAATATCTTTGTGGGAATTGTAATCAGTGACATGAAACAATAGATGAATTGTTGAATGTAAAATTTATCAGCTTTGTAAACCTTTACCCAATTCACAATAAAAATTATTAATATTATTTTTAAACCCTTTCATTAAAATACTTAGAGAAGAAGATTGTTCAATCCATGTACAAAGAACAGGATGACATGAAAAGAGAATAACTCAAAAACAAGAAAGGGCTGTTGTTGTTGTTAGATGCCATCGAGTCGGTATCAATTCCTAGTGACTCTATGCACAACAGAACCAAACACTGCCCGGTCCTGGGCCAACCTCACAATTGTTGCCATGCTTGAACCCATTGATGCTGCCACTTGGCCAATCCATCTCATTGGGGGTCTTCCTCTTTTTCTCTGACCCTCCGTCTTACCCAGCATGACATCCTTCTCCAGCGACTGTTCTCTCTGGACAATGTGTCCAAATTAGGAGAGATGAAGCTTAGCCATCTTGGCCACCAAGGAGCACTCTGGTTGCACTTCTTCCAAAAAAGATCTATTGGTTCTTTTGGCAGTCCATGGCACTTTTAGTATTCTCCTCCAACACCACAATTCAAAAGCATCAATTCTTCTACAATCTTCCTTATTCACTGTGCAGCTTTCGCATCCATATGAGGTTATTGAAAATACCATGGTTTGGGTCAGGCGCACCTTAGTCCTCAAGCTGATATCTCTGCTCTTCAACACTTTAAAAAGTTCCTGTGCAGCAGATTTGCCTAATGCAATACGTCATCTGATCTCTTGACTGCTGCTTCCGCGAATGTTGATAGTTGATCCAAGAAGAATGAAGTCCTTAACAACTTCAATCCTTTCTCCATTGATAAGAATGTTGTTTATTAGTCCAGTGGTGAGGATTTTTGTTTTCTTGACATTGAGATGCCATCCATATCGAAGGCTGTGCTCTTTGATCTTCATCAGTAAATGTTTCAAGTCCTCTTCACTTTCAGCAATCAAGGTTGTATCATCTGCATATCACAGGTTGTTAATGAGTCTTCCTCCAATCCTGACACCACGGTTTTTTTCATAGAACCCAGCTTCTCGTATTATTTGCTCAGCATACAGGTTGAATAAGTATGGTGAAAGAACACAACCTTGTCACACACCTTTCCCAATTTTAAAACATTCAGTGTTCCCATGCTCTGTTCGAACAACTGCTTCTTGGTCTAGGTACAGATTTCTCAGAAGTACAATGAAGTGTTCTGGAATACTCATACTTCTCAATGTTGTCCATAGCTTGTCCATGCTTATTATTATTATTAGTAATATTAAGGAGTACTGATATCTCATTTTCCTCGAGGATTTTATGATAAGTAGTTAAAAATTATTATGTATTTTTAATTCATCATTTCATGGTATTTCTTTAGTGTTAAGTTGGAGCAATCACTGGCTTTACTAAACTCGGTGCAATATTGGATTTTCATTATTTTTTTTCATTTTTTACAGTGGGATAATGTTTTCCACAATGCAACACTGTTCATTTATGATTTCAGTGTTCTGAGCTTTAAAAAGGATATGTATTCTAACGTGAATGTGCTTAAGGAAAGCCTCCTCTGATTACAGCATTCATTATACTTTAACCTTAAGAAATTGGCATAAACATTACATGTCATTCCATTATGAGATTGGCACATGGGATTCCATTCTCACTTTGGAAAATATTTTGTCACCACAAGAGAAAGGCCATTTTAAATTTCCCTTCCTTTCTGTTTGATTTTCTGTTTGAGATGATAAGAATTTGAAACACAAGTCCAAATTCACAGGATGGAGGGAAATAAGCATCGAAATTAACCATTAACCAGACAAGCATGGAGTACTGAATTCAAGATATAAAACAATGTGGACCATTTTTGTTATTATATATTTTAATAATAAACCCTCCTACCTTAGGAATGTCCTTCTTATTTGTATGTTTCTGATCATCTTGATGCTTCCTTGTAGATATTTTGTGCTTTGTGATGTATCACAAAAAAAAAAAAATCTTGATTTATCTGGATATTTCATGATTTGAGCCTCAAATGTTGTCTAGTATTAAGAGAGATCTTTCTCATTGGGAGTAAAATTAATCTTCGTCTAAAACTCCAGTCATTTTAATGGGATCACGTAATGACTTCTCACACAACAACTGCATTTGAGATAAAATGTTAATTACACCATGAAACTTCAATTATTATAATGATGGTAACATTTGAGTTTTCATTTTTGAATCCCTCTAGTGAGTTAACTCTTTGGATTATTGACCACGTGACATATGTGGTTGGCCCAGGAATCACAGAAGAGCCCTGCCTTTGACACAGACTAGCCTTTGAATCAGTCTTTGACAACTGAGGGTCCTGGTATAGCACTGTGAGTTAATGAACCAGACTGCAAAGCTGTTTGAACTGCAAGGTTGGTGGTTCAAGCTCACCAGCAGTTCCTCACAAACCCTATACAGGGTCCCTATGGGTTGGAACCGACTCCATGGGACTTCAAACAACAACAGTGAGTTAACTCTTTGAATTATTGACCATGTGACATATATGGTTGGCTGGGGAATCGCAGGATAGCCCTGCCTTTGACACACATTAGCCTTTGAATCAGTTCTTTGAGACTTGCTGAACCTCATTTTACTCAAATGTATGATGAGGCACTTTACCTTCCCTCTGCTCTAACTTCCAGATCCCCATTTTAGAGTTGGTTTTTTGAGACAATTTGGTGCCCACTGCCTCCTGGTCTCCACTGCTTCTGTCAGCCATTTTCCATGGCCAAATTTAAGGCCTCACCCTGAAGCCAAACACATTTTCTGTGGACATTAAGAATTAATGATGGTGGTGCCGTTTGATAGCACTGTCTGAATGGTCCCATTGGGGATTTCCACAGACAGTACTATTTGTGTGAGCTGTATATATATAAAAAGTGCTAAGCAAGTAACTATAAAAATGTATACTTAAGGCCCAGAATGGAAATATTGTTGAGAGTTTAAAATATTAAAAATGCTCAGTATTTATTGTACCTTTGGGGCTGAGTGAGCTTTGTGCAGCTTGATTTTATCAGCGACAATGCGATTTTTGTTGGCTGGCATATCACATGATAACGTCTTTTCATGAAGCTCCATGACACTGTAGGTTAGAAGTCTTTAGAGGGGTCACTGAAAGAAATACAGTCCTTTAAATGTCAATACGATGAAAAGCCACTGCCATTTCCTATTGGTATTCATATCTCTACCTGCACTTGGGGGACATTTTCTTTGCTAAACCCTTTCATTCTTCCCGAAGGTATATTTGTGTGTGTGTGTGTGTGTGTGTGTGTGTGTAAAATTAAGCAAATAATCTTAGTGTATGAGGAACTTGTTTGTATACATATTTGTATAATATTAACATACGTAACAGAAATAGAAGCACATACCAGATAGACAAGAACACTGAAACTGTAGAGAAAGGGAAATTTAGTTGTTAATGGAAATAAATACAAAGAAGAAAATCTGCACCGGTAGTTGGGTGGTGGCAGGGGAGAACTGCCAGTTTATTGCTCGATATTGAAGAGGAGAACATTGAAATATCAATGCATTTTTGAAAATGACACTAAACAGTTTGAGAAAGGAATTTCTAAACCTTGTCAGATACAGTCTGAAGAGATGGTTGTGAATACACCGATCCAGTCAAAACTTCACCACCAGGAGTGGCACAGGGTTGGCAAATCATTTGCATAACTGTGAACCTTCCTTCTTAAGTTACAAAACCCAAGATAAAACCCAAAACCACTGCTATCAAGTTAATTCTGATTCATAGCGACCCTATATAGGGTTTCTGAGACTGATTTTTATGAGAGGAGACAGTCTCATGTTTCTCCCAAGGACCGTTTGAATCACTGAACTCATAGTTGGTAGTTCAATGCCTAACGTGCAACACCACTAAGACTTCTTCTGTGAAGCCTAGACAATTCTAATGGAACTCAGGAGTTAAGGGGAACATCAGAATTAGCTCACACACATAAATGCATTGAGTGATGGAAAAATAATAATTAACGTTTTGTAGAAAAATCAAGTTTATAAGTTGAACTTATGTTTTCATAATGTTTGAAGGAATGCTAGTGGCACAGTGGACAACCCTGTTGTCAAAGGTTTTGTTTCAGATCCTATTGGAGTGACCTGTTCATCTCATTGGACATTTCTTGAGCATTTGCTCTGTGCAGCCTGCTCTGGCAGAAGCGGTAGACAAGGCACATTTCTCTGGGGGATTTACTCTGTTTCTCATGGGGCTACTTCCACATTTGTCTATTCTCATTAAGCCTTGATCACTCCACTGTCATCCTCACTGATGACCTTGTTTCTTCTCAGAGAAAACAGAGGTAGTCAAAATTGTTTCCCCAACTCCTCACCTCCAATGGACGGATTTACAGGCAACTACACCATGGCCTTTGCCTTCCCCCTCCCATGAAAACACCATCACAAAGTCACCACGTCCATATGTTGCCAACTACTCCAAGATCTCCTTCCAACCATTGTCCCTCTACCTTTGACATTGTTGTTTCCCCTCTCATCTGGGTCATTCTTGTCAGCATACACACTTGTCATTTCCCCCATAATTTTGAACCTTGACACATCTCCCTTGATTTTTCATTCCATTTCTCTTCTCTATTTACAACAGGAATCTTGAAACCCTTTTTGTACCCATTTTCACCAATTTTTTTCGCAAACAAACTCTAATCAAATCTTCCGCCCATCATTTCACTAAAACATCTGTTGTCATGGTTACTAGCATCCTCAATCTTGCTAATTGCAATAGTTTACTATAAAAAATCTTGATATTTTTTAATCTGTCACTTCTCATGGCATCTATCCTAGCTTTCCTCTCACTCACTTGTAGTTCTCATCTCTCTGACCTCTCCAAATGTTAGGATATTCTAAGGCTTACTCTGTGAAAAAAAAAATGTTATTGTAAATTGGGTGAAGGATTACAGAGCATATCAGTTTTCCATTCAATAATTCATAAATGGTTTGCTTCATACCCACAATATAACATTACTTATCCTACTTCCTCCCCATTTCCAATCCTACCTCTTTCCTAACTGAACTTTTTTTCTTGAGAAAAGCTTGTCTTTTTTTCCATCTCAAGTGGTTGATTATTCTAAGGAATGTATATCTCCCCAGTGTTATTGTTCTTCTTATAGACTTATCTAAGGAGACCTGATGGCACATTGGTTTAATAACTGGATTGCTAACTAAAAGGTCAGCAGTTCAAACTCACCGGTTGCTCTGGTGAGACAGCCTACTTCTGTAATGCTCTGCAGTCTCAGATATATGAAACAGTTTAACTACAGGATTGCTGAGTCAGAATTGACTTGATAGAAGTGCATTTGGTTGTTGGCTTTGGCATAGACCTGTCTATTGTTTGACTGAAAATTGGAAGGGAGTCCAGTTCCAGATCTAAAGGTGACTAGGGTCATAGGCTCAGGTGTCCAACCAGCCTCTATTTAATCAGCAAGCCTGGTTTTTTGGATGATTTTGAGATTTTTTCCACATTTGTTTCTCCCATTCTATCTAGGACCTTCTAATACGATCCCTTTCAGAGGAGTTGATAGTGATAGCTGGACACCATCTACGTCTTCTGGTCTGAGGGATGTGGTCTGAGGGATGCGGAGGCTGATATTCACATGGTCCATCAGAATAATTCTTTCCATGTGTATTTGCTCAGGATGAGTAAAGACAAATCGTTGCACCTCTAACAGTAGGATGTAGAACATTGTCTTTATGAGCTATGTTATGCCAATTAACCGGGGTATTCCCTGAGACTCGGATCCCGAGCTCCCAGATCCAGAGTCTCATTCCCTTTAGCTCTTTCATTATGGCTAAGACGTTTTCATAACTTTGCCCCCTGGATGCTCCACTATATTCATGGATATATTTGCAGCGTGGGTAAATACATATGTAGAAACATCCTCTCTAGAACTATGTATCGATTTATGGGTCTAATCCTGATCTTCTTCCCACATCTGTTCAGCTTGTCTGTCTATCTATCTTTACATCCACTCAGAGATTATTGTTACTGCAGGATTGTATATATACTAGTACTTACCTTCGTTGCCGTTAACTCTAGCATTCCTCTTAGTGTTTTCTTTTGCCTTCATCTTTTTTGCTGACCTCCTTCTTATTGTAAATTGCCTTCCCCTTCACACAAGTTAATATGTGTCTACCCTCTAGTGTTGGTAAAGAAATTGAGTATACTATGGACTGCCAGAAGAATGAACAAAGATATGTTGCAAGAAGTACAGCCAGAATTCTCCAAAGAGGGGTGATGATGAGACTTCATCTCATGGCTCCTGCACTTTCATCATGTTACCAGGAGAGACCAGACCCAGGGGAAGGACATCATACTTGGTAAAGTAGAGGGCCAGCAAAAAGAGTAAGTCTCTGAATGAAATAGATAGACACAGTGGCTGCAACAATGGGCTTAAACATAGAAATGATTGTGAGGATGGCACAGGACCGGGCAATGTTTTCTTCTGTTGTACATAGGGTCACTATGGACCAGAACAAACTTGGCAGCACCTAACAACCACAATCCTCTAGTTAGTAATTTACCTTGTATTCCCCTCCAACCTCTGGTAACCATGAAAAAGTTTCACGTCTGGAAAAGAACACACCGTCTTTCAGCCAAGTAGTAGATAGGTGTATAGGTGTAATGGCAGCAATAGTAAGCCATCCTCATTGTGAATGATGGCTTGGTTAATCATTTAAAATCAAAGGGACAGAATGTATCTAAGGACAATGGCGAGAAGGGATGGGAAGGTGGGTGGAAGGGAAATAGGAGTCACAGGGAGGAAGCAGATGACTGTAGCACATGGAAGGGATTGCAATCATTGAGATGAAGCAAGGTGTATTATTTGTTGAATGAAAAACTGATGATCTTGTCTGTAAACCTTCACTCAATTCACAATTGTGGTGGTGGTGGTTATGTGCCATGGAGTTGGTTCCAACTCATAGAGACCCTATTATGGGAGCAGAAATCATCATCTTTTTCCCATGGAATGACTGGAAGTTTTGAACTGCTGATCTTAAGGTTAGCAGCCCGACTCATAATCACTATGCTGCCAGAGCTCTTTCAATTCACAATTAAAAAAAAAAAAAAAGTTTCTTTTTTTTTGTTTGTAAATTTTTATTGTGAACTGAGTGATAGTTTACATGGGAGAGCATCAGCTTTACACCATAATTTCACTGCAATGATTACAATCTCCTTCATGCATCATCATTCAACAGTATTTCCTTCAATTTCCTGGTTTGTTTTGTCTTTGGGATGGATGTACACAGAAACACTCAGGAATATATGATCATTTAAACAACCAAAGAGCATATTCTGAAGCCTGTCTCCTGGTCTCCAGCACCCAGTCCCTCTCTTCCATGAGTCCAGAGTCCTCAGTTGCTTCCTCTCTCCATGGCCTCATCTCTGTCTCCATCTCTGGTGTCACTGCTTCTCTGGATAAAGTCCCACATTCTACTTGTGCTCTTCTCCCTTGATGGTCTTGGGTCCTATTTTTCTGTACTCTAAGATTAACTCCTCCTCAATTTTTGTTATAAAACTTCTACCTTTACAGCTGTTACAGTCATAATTAGTCATGATAACAATTACTCACTATTGAATCATAAGAATCCTATCCCCATATCTTTTCACCAGACCCATCTAGACACGATGAAAACTACTCAGTAAGGACTCTACCTTCCCCTGCACACTCTGAAACTAAACTTCCTCTTGAAAACTTGTAAGCCAGTCACTTCATGCCTCTATCACCCCCTAAAAAGTTTCTTTTTGTATGACAACTTTTTCTTGACTTTTATAATTGTGGTCTCATACAGTATTTTCCCTTGTGTGACTTATTCACTCAACATAATGTCCTTCAGATTTATCCATGACGTGAGGTGTTGCACAAATTCATCACTATTCTTTAATGTTGTATAGTATCCCATTGTGTTTGTTTCATGAGGATTAATATGATACAATTATCAGTGAGAATTTATAACCAAAGTTCTAAATGATATTCAAACAATAAGATAAAATGAGAATAACCAAGGGATAGAAAAGAAAGGAGGTCGAAAGAATAAACCTGAGAGGACTAAATGTTGTACCTTAATCTGTTTATCCATTCTTCCATTGGTGGACATTTAAGTTGTTACAATATTTTTTACCAAGTGCTGCAATGAACATGAGTGTGCATACATCTAATCTCATAGACACCCCTGTAAAGTCTCTGTATACTTGTGGGTAGAGTCCCATTCTCTATTTTTATCTACTTGTATCTCAGCTTTTATTTCTCTAGCACATACACCTAGTAGTGGGATTGCTGGATCATATGACATCTCTATTTCTAATTTATCAAGGAGGCACCATACCATTTTGCACAGTAATTGGACCATTTTACAGTCCCACCAACAGCGTTTAAAGTTTCCAGTGTCTTCCCATCCTTAGCAGCATTTACTGTTTTCTAATTAAAAACAAAATGTTTTACTGTGAATTATGTGATAGTTTATATGGGAAAAAATTAGCATTATATTTATCCTATCCTATATTGTTTGATTGCTATGGTTACAATCCCCGCCATGCATCACCAACCAACCAAAGGG
>NW_006408539.1:24973411-24977452 GCF_000296735.1 Chrysochloris asiatica
ATTCCAATCAGTTATAGGCAGAAGATGGACTTACAAGCTTTCTATAGTGATATTTCTGGCTATTGCTTTCTCTCGCCCTCAAGTGTCTATTTTATAATGGTATGCCAGGGAAATCAAAACTCAAAAGACAGCTCAGCATCTTAACATTAGTCCCCCCCCTTTGCCCATTCCAACCATGTCTCAATCCCTGTATCCCAGAGCCCAGTTATCCAAGGCTGTGCATACATCATTATTTACTTCTGTCCCACTTAGTCCATGCAAAGCTGCCTAATTTTTTCCCCATCCACCTTGTTCTTCCATTCCCCTCCAGCTTCTTGTATATTGCCCTCCTCCCTAGCACCCAAACTATCCTGTCTATTCCCTGCCCTGTGCTCCACCTTCTCCTCCCTTCCCTCACCTCACCCCCCACATCCCAGTAACCAGCAAAGAATCCCTCCCCTCCCAACTTAGTATGGGCTCTTTTTCTTAGTCTTTTACAGTAGTGGTCCTATGCAGCATTTCTCCTTTTGTGATTGACTAATTTCACTCAACAAAATGTCCTCAAGGTTCATCCGGTTATATGATAGCTTACAGCTTCCTTTTTATTCTTCAAGGTAGCATAATATTCCATTGTGTGTATGTATCACAGTTTGTTTATCCATTCTTCAGTTGATGAGCACTTTGGCTGTCACCATCTTTTTGATATTGTAAATAGTGCTTCTATGAACATTGGTGTGCATATATCTACTTGTGTTATGGCTCATATTTCTTGTGGGTAAATAGCAAGTAAAGGAATTGCTGGATCATAAGGTATTTCTATTTCCAACCTTATGAGGAAACACCATATTGCTTTCTAGAGAGGCTGGACCATTTTGCAGTTCCACCAGCAATGCAGGAGCATTCCAGTCTCTCCACATCCTCACCAGCATTTATCGTCCTCTACTTTTTTGATCTTTGCTGTGATTTCTGGTGCGAGATGATATCTCATTGTTGTTTTGATTTACATCTCTCTAGTGGCTAGTGATTTTGAGCATTTCTTCATATGTTTATTGGCTGCCCGGATCTCCTCCTTGGTGAAGTGTCTGTTCATGTCCTGTGCCTATTTTTTAATTGGGTTATGTCTTTTTCTTGTAAAGGTGTTGTAATTTCCTATATATTTTAGAAATGAGTCGCTTGTCCAATGTATCGTTGCAAAATATTTTTTCCCATTCTGTGAGTTCCCTTTTTACTTTTAGTCTTTTGATGCACATATGTTTTTAATTTTTAGTATGTCCCAATCATCTATTTTGTTCACTTTTGTTTGTGTACTTTTCAAAATGTTTTGTAGTCTGTGTATTCCCTGAATTAGTGCCCTCACATTTGTTCCTATTTTTTCATAGATAGCCTCATGATTCTGGGATTCACATTTAGGTCTTTAATCCATGCTGAGTTGGTTTTTGTATAAGGTGTAAGGTAAAGGTCTTGTTTCAATCTTTTGCATATTGCTTTCCAGTTCTGCCAGCACTATCTGTTGAAGAGACTATCACCTCTTCATGCGATATATTTCGGTATTTTGTCAGTTGGTTTTATGTGGATGGGTTAATTTCTGGATTCTAAATTCCGTTCCATTGATCCATGTATCTTTCATTGTACCAGTACCAAGCTCTTTTGACCATTGTAGTCTTGTAATAAATTTTGAATTTGGGGAGTGAAAGGTTTCGAAACTTATTATTCTTAAGCAGTGCTTTGCTTATCCTGGGTCTCTTTCCTTTCCATATAAAGTTTGTAATTTTTTTTCCATCTTCTTGAAGAATGTTTTGGAATCTGGATTGGGATTGCATTATATGTGTAAATTGCTTTGGGCAGTATTGACACTTTCATAATGCTAAGTCTTCCTGTCCAAGAGCATGATACATTCTTCCATTTTTGTAGGTCTCTTTTGGTTTCTTGTAGCAGTGTTTTGTAATTTTCTTTGTATAGGTCCTTTGTTTCTCTGATTACATTTATTCTTAGATATATCATCCTTTGGGTGGCTACTATAAATGGTATTACTTTCCTCTTGTCCTTTTCAGCACTGTCATTTTTGGTATAGAGGAATCCAACTGTTTTTTGCGTGTTGATCTTCTATCCTGCCACTTTGCTGAACCTTCCAATGAGGTCTAATAGCTTTTTTTTACTGAGTCTTTGTTTTTTTCTATGTATAGGATCATATTGTCTGCAAATATAGAGAGTTTTACTTCCTCTTTGCCAATTTGGATGCCTTTAATTTCCCTGTCTTGCCATATAACTCTTGCTAAGACTTCCAGCACAATATTGAATAGGAGTGGTGACAAAGGGCATCCTTGTCTGCTTCCTGTTCACAGAGGGAAGGCTTTCAGTTTCTCTCCATTGAGAGTAATGTAGGTTGTTGGTTTTGTATATATTTTCTTAATTGTGTTGAGGAATTACCCTTCAATTCCTACTTTGTTGAGTGTTTTTAATCAGGAATGGATGTTGGATTTTGTCAAATGCCTTTTCTGCATCAATCAATATGATCATGTGGTTCTTTTCCTTTTTCTTATTTATATGGTGGATTACGTTGAATGTGTTTCTAATGTTGAACCATTCTTGCATCCCTTATATAAATCCCACTTGGTCATGATGTATTATCTCTTTGATGTGCTGCTGAATTCTGATGGCTAGGATTTTGTTGAGAATTTTTGCATCTATGTTCATATTGGTCTATAACTTTCTTTCTCAGTGACGTTCTTCCCTGGTTTTGTTATGAGGGTTATGCTTGCTTCATAAAATGTATTAGGACATTTTCCACCCTCCTCTATATTCTGTAACAATTTGAGTAGAATTGGTGACACTTCTTTCCTGAATGTTTGGTAGAATTCACCAGTGAAGCCATCTGGGCCTTGACTTCTTTTGGCTGGGAGGTTTTTGATGACCTTATCAATTTCTTTTTTGTTATGGGTCTGTTCAGATTTTCTACTTGACTCTTGTGTAAGTTTAGGAAGGTTGTGTTTTCCTAAAAATGTGTCCATCTTTTCTAAGGTTTCAAATTTGTTGGAGTGCAACTTTTCATAGTATTCCGTTATTATCCTTTTGATTTCCTTTGGTTCTATTGTGACATCACCCTTGTTGTTTCTAATGCGAGTTATTTGGGTCTTCTCCCTCTTTTCTTTTGTTAAGTTTGCCAATGGTCTGTCAATTTTGTTAATCCTTTCAAAGGACCAGCTTCTTGTCCTGTTGATTCTTTCTATAGTTTTTCTGTTTCTATCTCACTTATTTCTGCTCTAATGGTTATTGTTTCTTTTCTTTTGATGGCTGTAGGTTCCCTCTGCTGGTCTGTTTCTATTTGTTGTAGATTATGTGTTAATGTGTTAATTTTGGTTCTTTCTTCTTTTTGGATGTTCAATAAATTTATTGCAATAAATTGTCCTCTCAGTGCTGCTTTCATCGTGTCCCAAAGATTTTGATTTTTTTTTTTTCATTCTCATTTATTTCTAGAAACTTTGTAAGTTCACGTTTTATTTTTTCTGCTACCCAGTCGCTTTTCAGCAGGGTATTATTCAGTTTCCATGTATTTGACTTTTTCCTTGGTCTTCCTATTGATTTCTAATTTGATAGCATTGTGGTCTGAGAAGATGCTTTGTAGTATTTTGATATTTTACAATTTATGGAGGTTTGTTTTGTGGCCTAACACGCAATATATTTTGGAGAATGTTCCATGTGCACTGGAAAAGATGTGTATTGTGTTGTTGTTGGGTTGAATACTCTGTACACATCTATGAGGTCCAGTTGGCTGATTGTGTTGTTTAGTTCCTCTTTGCTTTGTCATGTTTCTTTCTGGTTGTTCTATCCATTTTTGAAAGTGGTGTATTAAAATCACCCATGATCATTGTAGATTTCTCAATTTTTTCTTCAAATCTATTAGAGTTTGCTTTACATATTTTGGAACTCTTTCATTGTGAGTATACATATTTATTATGGTTATGTCGTCTTGCTTAATCGTCCCTTTCATTATGAGATACTGTCCATCTTTATCTATTATGCTAGTTTTTGCCTTAAAGTTTATTTTATCAGAGATTAGTACTG
>NW_006408539.1:24978247-24987862 GCF_000296735.1 Chrysochloris asiatica
AAAAAAAAAAAAATCAGAATCAAACAAAACTGACAAGGTGTATTGTCTACCTTTGCTCTGAGGTTCCTGCCGCGTTATTCCTTGATGAATCTACTTGCTCCCCCTCTTGGTCTTGCCATTTTGTCTTGCCCAAGTTGTCAGCTTTGGGCCACCAAGCCCAGAAGATTAAAAAATACACGATTTCTTACTTCTGCTACAAGTTCAATTAACTATAAGCCTTCAAACTTTTAAGATATTCCTACCTACTTGGTTCAGAGTTTCAGAGTTTTAGAGTTCTACCCTGAACACTCTACACCTGGTATCCTGTGGTATTGCTGATGGCTAACTTCACTGCACCACTACCCTATCCTCCATCAAGCCCCGCCTCACTGTTTTCTAATTTTTAAACTTTGCTCTTAATGCTGGGGTGAGATGATATTGTTTTTATTTTCATCTTTATAGTGAAGAATAAACCAACTCAATGGTATTTAACAATCACAACCACAACAATGGGTAATGATGGAGAAATTCTCATGTGTTTGTTGACCACCTTAGTGTCTTTTTTGAGAAAGTGTCTGTTCATGTCCTCTGGGGCTTACTCTTTAATCTTATTCTATTTTCTTTCTACAAACCGCTACATACTTTGGACTTATTATCAGGAGGGACCAGTCCATGGAAAAAGAGATCATGTCTGGTAAAGTGGAGGGTCGAAGAAAAAGAGGAAGACCACCAACCAGATGAATTGGCACCATAGCAGCAACAATGGGCTCAAGTGTATCAACGATTGTGAGGTTGACACAGAATCGGGCAGTGTTTTGTTCTGTTGTGTATAAGGTCGGTATGAGCTGGTACCAACTCTCTGAGACTTCACAACAACAAGGAAGACAATGCAACTAAAGCGTTGTATTACAGTTAATACACTGAAGTCAGTGATGATGTTATTAAAGAACTGCAAGTAGACGGTTTGAACTCATCAGCTGCTCCTAGGAAATCCTAAATTGGATTACATGAGTCAATGGCACTTAACAAGAACAACTAGGTGTGGTACTGTAGAATAAGCACTGAACTGCTAACTGCAAAGTCAGTGGTTCAAACCCACCAGCAGCTCCTCAGAAACCAAATACAAGGTCATTATGAGTCGGAACCTACTCAATTACACTTAGCTATAACTACAACTTGCGATATGAAGTTGATACAACTTTGTTTGCTGGAAGTGAAGATAACTTAAAATACTTAATGAAGAACAAAGAATACAGCCTTCATTATGGATTGCACCTCAATGTAAAGAAAAGGAAAACTCTCACAACTGGACCAATAAATAACATTTTGGTAAATGGAGAAAAGATTGAAATTGTCAGACTTAATTTGCATGGAACCACAATCAACATTCACAGAAGCAGCAATTAAGAACTCAAACAATTTAATGCATTAGGCAAATTTCTGAAAAAGACATCTTTGGAGTGTTGAAGAGCTAAGATGCCAGTTTGAGGACTAAGGTGCACAACTCAAGCCATGGTGTTTTTAATAGCCTTATATGCATGGAAAATGAAGCCCTGGTGTGGGGCTTTAGGATAAGCACTGGACCACAAGGTCGGTGATTCAAACTTACCAGTTACTCCTCGGAAATCATATACAGGGTCACTATGAGTCAGAACCAATTCAATGGCACTTAACAACAACATGCATGGAAAAGTTGCACAATGAATAAGGAAGACCGAAGAAGAATAGATGCATTTAAAGTATGATTTTGGCAAAGAATATTGAAAGTACCCTCTACTGCCAGAAGAACAAATAAATATGTCTTAGAAGAAGTACAGTCAGAGCACTACTTAGAAACCTGGATGGTAAGACTTTGTCTCTCGTTCTTTGGACATGATCTTGTTGTTGTTGTCAGGTGCCATCGAGTCAGAACTGACTCACAGCGACCCCATGCATAGCAGAACGAAACAATGTTCGATCCTGGGCCAACCTCACTACAGCTGCCACACTTGACACCATCAATGATGCCACTTGGTCGATCCATCTCGTTGGGGGTCTTCCTCCTTTTTTCTGACCCTCCATCTTACCCAGTATGACATCCTTCTCTAGCTACTGTTCCCTCCTGACAATATGTACAAAGTAGGAGAGACGAAGTTTGGCCATCTTGGCCTCTAAAGAGCATTCTGGTTGCACTTCTTCCAAAACAGATCTATTGGTTCTTTTGGCAGTCCTTGGCACTTTTAGTATTCTCCTCCAACACCACAATTCAAAGGCAGGACATGATCTTAGGAGGGACCAATCTATGGGAAAGGACATAATGCTAGTTTAAGTGGGATGTCAATGAAAAAGAAGAGTACCCCCAAATGAGATGGATTGACAAGGTGGCAGCAGCAATGGGCTCAAAGCTAACAATTGTGAGGCTGGTGCAGGATTGGGCAGTGCATAGCATCGATATGAGTCAGAACTGACTTGAAGGTACTTGGCAACAACAGTAACAACAACAACATAAAGAAAATAAAAATATTCGCAACTGGACCAGCAATGGGCTCAAGTGTATCAATGATTGTGAGGTTGACACAGAATCGGGCAGTGTTTTATTCTGTTGTGTCCTTCTTATAAGGAACATCATGATAAGCTGAAGTTGCCAAGGATTTAATTTTACCTGGATCCACAGACAAATGCCCATGGAAGAACAGTCAAGAAGTCAAAGGAAATCTTGCATTTGATAAATGTTCTGCAAAAGACCTCTTTAAAGTGTTAAAGAGCTAAAGAGGTAGCTTTGAGGACTAAGGTGCACCTGACCCAAGATATGATATCTTAATCACCTCACATGTATGCAAAAGCATCTGAGTGTGGAAGACCGAATGTGAATTGATGCATTTGAATTATGGTGTTATCGAAGCAAACTGAATATACCATGGACTGCCAGAAAAACAAATTTCTTGGATAAGCCAGAATATTCTCCTAGAAGCAAGGATACAGAAACTTTATCTCACATACTTTGCTCATGTCATTAGGAGTGACCAATCCCTGGAGAAGGACATAATGCTCGGTAAAGTAGTGGGTCAGTGAAAGAGGAAGACCCCCTACAAAATGGATTGACACAGTGGCTGCAGCAATGGGCTCCTATGTAGCAACTATTGTGAGACTGGCACAGAACTGGGTAATGTTTAGTTCTGTTGTACACAGAGGCTCTCTGAGTCAGAACTGTTTCAGTGGCCTCTAGGTGGCAGTGTGTGGTGCATAACCAAGATCTGGGAGTTTGGAACTAGAGAACTGGGGATCCCAAGGTCTCTGATTAATGAGATCATTCCCCACAGCCTGAATTTCGTGGGTATTTTCAACATTGCATGGTATGTAAAATGGTAAGTAATCCTAGTGCTCAGTCTGCCGATTAATGTCGTGTCACTTACTGCACTAAGTCATAGAATGCTGCCGTCTGTCAGCACTAGACAAGCTACAGAAGCATTTGTGTCTGGATATAATCGATTCAGAGGTAGACCCAAGATAACACTGTTTCTTTGTTTCCATGGCAACGACTTAAAAGCTTTATAGGATTGATTTCCACTGATGTCTGCCTTCTGGTGGACTCTGAAGATAATGAAGGTGTAACTCATGAAAGAGGACAATGTCCAGTCATTTCCTTAATTAGACTGTATGAAATTCTCACAATGTGCCCAATCAAAATTCCTTTTTGCTTTTTTTTGGCAATTCCATGTGAAAACAGAGTAGTGCAAACTTATCTGGAGTACCCCCAAAATCTTCCATCTATATACATTTATCTTTCTCTAAGTTTAAGAGGTGAGCTTTTCTGGGTTTTTTTTTGGCTAACGTTATGTACCATCTGTACTACAAAGCAATATGGCTGCCCCCAGAAGAGAGAGTGTTTTACCACAGTTCTCTTGTGTTCTATCTTTCAGTAATTCATGACTGCTAGTTTTTGATTTCTTCTTTCTGTATCTTTTCTCCCTTCCTTCCTTCCTTCCTTCCTTTCTTTCTTCAACTGTCTCCTTCCTTCCACCTTTTCCTCTTCCCCTCTCCTTCATTTCTTCCTTCCTTTATTTTATTTTACTTGGATCTATAATCAACACCTTCCCTCACTTCTTCTTTTCCACCTATCCTTCCTTTCTTTCTGTTGATTCAACTATATTGAAAATGTCATGAGGATAAGTCCTTAATTTGAATTCCTACTGGAACCTCATACCTGTTAAGCGATCTTGGAAAAGTGATTTAACATCTTTGAACATCATCTTTCTTATCTGTAAATTGGGGCCAGTAACACGTTTCTTACATAGCTGATGGGATACTTAGATGGATGAATATGGGTAAATCACATAGTGTTGTTTACATCCAAATGAAGCCAATTTTATCTCTGCATTGTTATTGTTAAGTACTGTAGAGTCGGTTCTGACCCATAGCAGCCCTGTATAGGATTTCGGGGGGTGGTTGGTGAACTAGTGACTGAGTGCTTATCCTACAGCACCCACAGAAGCTGGATAAATGGTGGCTGTTACTGTGTGAAAATTATTGAGCCAATTTAGTATAATTTTATTTATCCTTTGTTGTTGTTGTTAAGTGCCACTGATTCAGTTCCATTCCACAGTGATGCTGTATAGGGGTTCTGACGCTATAAGTCTTTGTAGGAGCGGAAAGCCCCGTCTTTCTCCTGCAGAGTGGTTGGGGGCCTTGAACTGCCAATCTTTGTGGTTCACAGTCCAGTGCTTATCTTCTAGAGCCACTGCATTCCTCTTTATCATAGAACATGTATATTCTACTTAAATGAAATGCTACTTACATATCCTCAGCAAGTTGAGTACATTCACTCTAAACCAAAAATCTACACGTTCCTGAGAAATACAAGAGAGCTTCAAAAAGCTCACCGACAAATGGAATTAAAAGATAATGGGATTTTTCCATGAACTTTTTAAAGCCCAGATATCCATGTGTCCCACATACTTTGAGGGTTTTTCAGTCTATGGACCAACAAAACACCAAACTCAAAGCAAACTCACTGCCTTCAAGTCGATTCTGACTCAGTGACCTTATATAGGGCTTTTGAGACTGCACATTTTTACAGGAGCAGACTGGTGGATTGGAACAGCCAACCTTGTGAGATGGGACCAATACAACACAGGAAACACTTACTGCAGCTGTTCTTTATGTTCTAACTGCCTTTACACCTGGACATAGATGATTCTCTAAAAATTTCACCACCGGCATCTTCTTGGCACATACAAATCAAGCATCTTATTTTGGAATATGAAAGTATTGTCATTTGTTGTTTTGATCTAAGTTTTTGGTCCTGAATGAAAATGAAGCAGTAAAATCCCTTTTTATATCCTATTCCATCCAGATTGGCCAAATGATACAAACTTTGCCATTATGCACAGTTCTTGGCACCATTTTATGAAAGTAAACAATGTATATAAAAAAGTCTTAGAAGATCCTTTTGACTTCTTATCTCATTCCAAGGATTAATTGACCTTATTTATAATTCATTGTTTCTGTTTTTATTTTTAATGATAAACATTTGTTGACTCTCTCTGAGATTGGTTTATTGTTTATCTATCCTTTACAATGCATAGATTTTAAGAAAAGGACATGAGCCCAAAGCATTCTCCTGAAAGAGACATTTGAAGAGCTGAACAATCTCAGCTGACACACATTCTGGGCCACTCTTTTCTGGGGAGACAGTAAGCCTTGCTGGAATATGCTCATGGCTTTATTGTTGGTGCATAATTCCTGAAGTGAACTGAGTTATAGCATCTGCATTATAAATGCAGCAATCACTGCTTGAGTGGCTAACACCTGAGCTGGTTGAGAAATAAAAACACATTATTGAGGGAAGAGAGCGTTTCTTCCACAGCTCAGAACCACAGATAGCTGGGAGATACTTAGAAAGAAAATGAAATAACCTCTAAGTTAGTAAATTACACTGCAGACAGCTTTTCCATAGTTCATTTCTCATATATGCCTTTGAACATAGGGGTAGTATAAAACATCAATACCAACAGCATCACTGAGATTTAGAAGAAGGCTTTGAAAGATAGTTCTCAAGAGTGGACAGTGACCTTAACATTGGCCTATGCACATAAATCACTCTCTACTGGCAAAGGATTAAGCAAAATATATTCTTGAACTTGAGAAGACCAATCAATTATATGGCATTTTGCTGTGATGTCTTTTAATCAGCATTGAAGTTGATGTATAATGATTACATTTCTCAAGCAGTTTAATAGCTGATATTGTTTTTTTCTTCCCCTTACATATGGAGTCCTGGTATAGTGCTATAGGATAAGCACTCTATTGCAATGTTGGTTTGAACTCCAAGGTTGGAGGTTCAAATTCACCAGCCCGTTCCCCAGAAACCCTTTACAGGGTCACTATGAGTTGGAACTGACTCCATGGCACGTAACAACATATTCACATATTGAACATAGACTTCTAGATGTGAAATTCATGCAGTGTAGGAAAAGACTAGTTGGTTGTAAGGAGATCCCTTGTAAAATTCAGGAAGACAGGGGTGGGGTTGGGGGGGTAGCTACTACTTGCTCTTCATTCCTGGACTTTCTAAGCTGGACACGTTTTAAAGCATATTTTGTTGTTGTTGCCAAGTCAGCTCTGACCCATGGTGACGCCATCTACGAAAGAAATGCGTCGTCTTCAGAATTGTTGCTGTATTGGTGTAGTTCATGGCTATAACTGCTGTGTGTTCCAACACAGGGGGCGCACTTTCCAGCACTCCTTTGGACAGTATTCTGTTGTGATACATAAGGGTTTCATTAGATAATTTTTGGAAATAAATCAGTAGCTCTTTTTTCCTAATCTGTCTTAGTGAAGTTCCGTTGAATCCTTCTCACCATGGATGGCCCTGTTGGTAGTTAAAATACAGATGACTTTCTAGCAGCACAGCAACATGCAAAAGCCACCTCAGTCCTACATGTTAACAGATGGCAGGTGGTTTGAAGCATATATGAGGGGGCTTCAAAAAGTTCATGCAAAATGAAATTAAAGCATAATGGAATTTTTCCACGGACTTTTTGAAGGCCCTTCGTAATTTGGTTTAAAGGGAAAATTCAACTTCTAGTTCTGCAGTCATCTTTTGCTTGGCTCTTATGTGCTACTGTATTTTGGAAGTCAGAGTGACAACTGGTAGTATACTCTGAAAAATGGAAAGAGTTAATGAGGTCTTTTATTATATAATTACGTTCTCTACTCTCCGATCTAATTTTCTGTAAGGTAATTCGACCTCCATTTTCTCCTCTCCTAACGAGAATGAATAGCTGCACAGTCTGTTTTAGGGGCTCTGATTGTTTTCTAGACATTTTCCAATAGTGATTATGACACTTCAGAGGATGGTCCCATTCTCAGTGTTTCTGCCTATTTGACTTTTTGAATAAACTCTAATGGCAATATTGTTGAGGACAACATTATGTGGATAACATTAGAGTCTTTGTATGTGATTTATAGGCAATAGGCATGCTCTAAGGGTGGGAGGCGTGAGAGAGCAATCCTGCTGAGGTACTGACCAAATTTCACACACGTGTCTGTCATGAAACAGAGTTATTTCTTATTTTGAATTGCTCCAGTTAAGAGCAATGAACAAATTACTAAATCTTCACATCATGACAATTTTGTTATCTTTGTATGGAACACAACATTTGTTTTCTCCATCTGGCCTCATAGTTTGAAATATATTTCCTTAGTGACATGACTATTTTTCCCTTCTCTTTGTAGTCACCAGAAATCTTCCCCTCCAGATAACTCCTTCTCAAGAGCGAATCAGTCAGTCTGCCTGTTTGTCTATCATCTACCTACTGAGCTACGTACATCTATCTATCTATCTATCTATCTATCTATCTATCTATCTATCTATCTATCTATCTATCTATCTATCATCTTTCTATTCAGGAAGACAGGAAGGAAGGTCATGGGGAAGCTGAAGTGCACAGGCAGGGAGACAGGAGGGAAGGTTATGGGAGGCTAGAAAACCCAGGAGCATAAGCTGAGATCTTACAAGAAAGAATAGTCACATATGCATTGGGCTACAAACTGCAAGATAAGCAATTTGAATATACCAGTCACTCCATGAGCGAAAGATGATGATCCTGTGAAGATTGACAACCTCAGAAACCTTGTACAAGGTCGTTTTGAGTCAGCATCAACTCCATAGTACATCACCATCACCATAGGAAATATAGTTGGAGGATAGAAGAAAACCTTTAAATTTCTACTAGCAACCTGAAATATGCCTAGTGCTAATTATGCAGTGTAAGAGTCTTGGTGTGGCGCTGTGGGTTAATACACTGGACTACAATGTCAGTTTGAAATACAAGGTAGGTGGTTCAAGCTCATCATCCGCTCCTTGGAAACCCTGTACAGCATCACTATGAGTCAGAACTGACTCCATGGCATTTAGCAACAACAATCACAACACTTATGTGGCATACTGGGAAACAAAGGAAACTGGTTTAAGAGAAAAAGGAGATTACTGAAGTGACCTACCCAGCCTAGCCCTTCACATCTAACTACTGACCTCAACCCCTTCCATTTTGTGTAGCAAGACACATGGGTTGCCTCATACAAAGTCTGTACCTCAGGAAAACCTGTGATTGGTTTATTTAATCAGCTTAGTTCAAAGTGTTGGGGTAAAATCCTTTTCCATACTTTTGTTTGTCATTTGATTGGTGTTAGATGGGACATCATGAAGTTTAGTGGAAAAATGAAATGAAAAGATAATGGATTTTTTCCATGAACTGTTCGAAGTTCTTTAGAATTAAAGTTCAATTAGACAGTGAATATGTGTGTATCTAAATATTTCACGGAAATGGCTTACTCAATGGTGGGTCAGTTAGTCATCTTTGTAGTGTTTGATGCCAGAATCTGAAGTGCCCAAGCAGGAAGCCAGAAGGGAAGGTCATGAGTAGTCTGAAGTTCACAAATGGAGACAGGAAGGAAGGTCATGGGGAGGCTGAAGTGCACAGACAGGGAGACAGGAGGGAAGGTCATGAGAGGCTAGAAAACCCAGGAGCATGAACTGAGATCCTATAAGAAAGAATAGTCATGTCCCTTCTTGTTGCCTCTAACCATCGTGACAAGGGATCCTGTAGACAGAAGCCCTTCCTCTCTGAGTTAGGACAAACGCTGTGACCCAGCCGGTGCTCTGTACCAGTGAGATGACTCAGCAGATGAGCGTCGGGTGAATGTGCCACAGAATGGCTGCTCTGTCCTTTCACGCTTCTCTCTTCTAATCTCTCTTGTTGCCCATCTTAACCAGACCCAAGAAAGGGAAATCTGGAAAATGTAGTTCCAACCAGCCACACTGACACTTACAAGGCCATCACAACTTATAAAATCTATGGTAATAGTTGCTGTTGAGTTGGTTCCAACTCATAGTGACCCTGGATAGGGTTTCCCAGGACCCACTGACCTTGTAGGTCAAACTGAACTTGCAGTCTAGTGTTTTATCTACCAGGACTCCAGTAATGATATTGGCAGCAGCTAACATTTATTGAACTAATGCTTACTATACATTACACACTGGCATGGGCTTTTATTTTTAAAAAAGTTTTATTGAGGTGAATATATATGCAACAAAACATTTTCCATTACAAGATCCTGTTGTGGACCGTGTAAGACTGGTCAGAGGTTCGAGGC
>NW_006408539.1:24988882-24990302 GCF_000296735.1 Chrysochloris asiatica
TGTGTATTCTTTTGCTATCCCTGTCGCCGCTGTATCTCCCCTCCTTGTGAACCAAACACTCGTGACAACTATGTCGAGGTCAGACCCCGACAAGATCCTTCACAAGTACGTACAGTTCTGTGACACAAATTATGTTCACTGTGTTGTTCCATGATCACCTTTAACAATTTCCAAACTTTTATACCACCTATAGCAGAAAACATGGCATCAGGATTGGATGATTGGATGTGATATGCAGATGATACAATCTTGCTTGCTGAAAGCAAAGAGGACTTAAAATACTTGCTGATGAAGGTCAAAGACCACAGCCTTTGGTATGGGTTGCACCTCAATGTAAAGAAAACAAAAATCTTCATAACTGGACCAATAGACAACATCAATATAAATTGGAGAAAAGATTCAACTTGTCAAAGTCTTCATTTTGTTTAGATCAAAAATGTCATTTTGAGGACTAAGGTGCACCTGTCCCAAGGCTTGGTGTTTTCAATAGCCTCATATGCATGTAAAAGTTGAACAATGAATAAGGAACACCCTAGAAGAATTGACACATTTAAATCAAGGTGTTGGAGAAGAATGTTTAAGTTGATGGAATTCTAGAAGAATAAACAAAACTGTGTTGCAAAAATTATAGCCAGAATACACTTTAGAAGCTAGTATGGCAAGATTTCTTCTTTCATATTTCAGATATGTTTTCAGAAGGGACAAGTTCCTGTAGAAGGACAACATGGTTGATAAAGTGGAGGTTCAGTGGAAAACAGGAAGACCTCCAATGAGATGGGTTGTCATAGTGACAGTAGTAATGGTCTTAAGGCAAACAGTGAATGCGAGGATGGTGCAGAACCCAACAGTATTTTGTTTTGTTGAACATAGGACTGTTACGAGCTGGAATCAACTTGGTGGCACCTAATAATACTTTTCTCTTGATGGATAATTAGACTGTTTCTCCCTTTTGGCTATTGTGAAAGTTGCTACAATATACAGTGATGTAAATATGGCTGTTTGCATTTATGCTTTATGTTCTTTGGGATATATGCCTAGGAATGGACTTGCTATATTATGGACAACTTCTGTTTAACTTTTTGAAGAACTATCAAACGTTTCCAAGCGACTGCAAGTTGCTAATCACTAGATTAGCAGTTCAAACTCATCAGCAGCTCCTTGGAAACTATACAGAGTCACTATGAGTTGGAAGAGACTCCATGGCATTGTATAGCAACAACACCATTGTACCTTTTATAAGCAAAGGAGGAGGGTCCCACGTTTTCTGCATCCTCACCCAAACTTACTGTACTTTATTTTTTAATTATAGCTATCCTAGTTGGTGTCATATCTGTTTATTGTTTCCATTTGCATTCCTTAATAGTTAAGGAGCCCTGGTGGTGCAGTCAGTTAGGCATTAGCTGGCTGCCTTTTGTTGTTG
>NW_006408539.1:24992372-24993480 GCF_000296735.1 Chrysochloris asiatica
TGTTGGTATTTAGAGTAACTATCTCTCTGAGTATAAGGAGCTCTGGTAGCATAGTGGTTACGAATTGGGCTACTAACCTCAAGGTCGGCAGTTTGAAACTACCAGCTGTTCCACGGGAGAAAGATGAGGCTTTCTGCTCCCGTAAAGATTTACAGCCTCAGAAACCCTGTGCAAGATCACTATGAGTTGGAATTGACTCCACAGTACTTACCAACAACCAACAACAACCTCTCTGAGTATAGGTCAGGTTCATCAGATTGTAGCAATTTACCCTTGTTTCCTTAATCAAAAAATATTATTATTATTATTTTTGTAATCTTCCTCTAGTCAAGTTCTGATTATCGAGTCATTGAGGCTAGGTCAAATGGGTACTGTCTGCAAGTTTGGGTGTTCTTGTGCATCTCCCCTCACTTCATATCAGCTGGACGCTTCACTCAGCCCTAGCCTTCTGTGGCTATGTATTTGTCCATGGGTTCAAGGGTCCTCAGGTCTCACCATACTTTGGACCAACCAGCCCTTTCTCTTCTCGCTCTCATCTCCAGGTCAATGGACTGTGGTTGAACTCAGCCCATTTCTTCATTGCTGCCTTTCCCCCTCTTCCACTCACCAGTAGACCAATGTGGTTGCCAGCAAAATAACATGCTTGTTTGTGTGTTGCCTTGAGTTCCAGTCTTAGAGGGGGGTTTGTCCTGAAGGGACTTGATGTGTCCCAGTGAACAACTTGCTTATTCTTGTAGTAGCCAGTCATGCTGACATTTTTGTTCTGGATTTTTCCTGATAATCTTTCTTTGAAGATGTATCGTCTATCACTGTAGCTGTTCCAGGCTGGTCTGCTTGTCCTTTCTAGTGGGAATATCCCACCTTGTAAGGTTCTGGATGGGACTCCAGATTCCACCTATGGTCATATACTCTGTAAAGGCTTTGCACAAGGCCTATTTCACTGGGCAAGTTCTAGAACCCCTTTTAGGTATTCCAATCAATTATAGGCTGAAGACAGGCTTACAAGTTTTCTCTAGTCATGTTTCCCAACATTCCTTTCTATCCCACTCAAGTGTCTATTTTACAATAGTAGGCAAGGGAAACAAATATTCATAAGACAGTCAAGCAT
>NW_006408539.1:24994510-24996548 GCF_000296735.1 Chrysochloris asiatica
TCCTTGGAAACCTTATATAGGGTCACTATGAGTTGAAACTATTTTGACAACACTTAACAACAGCAATAATAATCTATACAGGGTTGCTATGAATCAGAACTGACATGTCGGCACACAACAACAACAGAATCGTGTGAAGTAGATTCTATTATTTCCATCAAAGATAAAAAACCTGTGACCTAGAGATTACATATTTTAGTAAAACACGTACAGCTGATAAGTCGTAAAGGCATGATTGGAACTCACGTGGTTTCCAAACAACCGTTTTCAAAATATCACTTTGATAGGTGCAGTGTTTAGACAAGAAGAGTTGTCATGTTTGTTAAAATGTCACTTTTACATTGATGCGGGAGAGTGTATGTTTGTGTGTGCATTTAAACTTTTGCTGGTAGCTGCTTGTCTCTCTCTCTCTCTCTCTCTCTCTCTCTCTTTTTTCTTTTTCTTTTTTAGCTGCTTCTCTTAAAAAAAAGTTAATGAATTTTGAACGTTGAAATTTTACAATGAGTTAAATAATTTTTCTCAAGATAACTAGTGAACCACTCACTGTTCATACAAAAGAATTTCATGATCATATCCCATTTAGCTATGAATGTTGTAATTATTCTAACACACTTTAAGGGTGCCATTTTATAAAACAATGCACATCATTCTGTGCATTTTGTTCCTCTTGCTTGTTTGTGAATAATGAGTGATGAAAATCTGCTTGTCCTGCTCTCTCATGAACCTACACCAAAATCCTGTATTCCAACCATGATTATATTTACACAATTTTCCCATAAAATACTGGTTTTTATCCAAGAAATAATTTAGTATTGAAACTATATGCTCTAGGGTGCTTCTTTCCATTGGCAGACCAAAAAATAGCTTCTCACTGTGTTTCGTTATTGAAAGAGAATCTGTAATATACCAAAATGCTATGCACACTGTGTTTTCATCCAATTGTCTTCCTACACTGCCTATTTTTTCTCAAAATTTTGGTATATTTTCCAAGTCTTTTTTCTTTCTTTAACTTTTTATTGTGAATTGGGTTAAAGTTGATAGAGCAGATCAGCTTTCCATTTAGCAATTCATGCACATTTTTTCATCTCATTAACTGAAATTCCCACAATGCACTGTAATTTATCCCACGTACTCCCTGAGTTTCTTATTTCCATTTCTCCTACTTTCCTAACATTTCAGAACTTTATCCTTGGGTAAATGCTTCCCCTTTGATATCAAAAGTTTGATTATTTTGTGGTGTGTGTACCTCATGAGTGTTGTTGCTCCTGTTTTAGATCTATTGTTTGGTGCTAAAGAATAAGCACTGGGCAACTAATCACAAGATTGATGGTTCAAACCCATCAATTGCTTCTTGGAAACCCTAAACAGGGTTGCTATGAGTTGGAACCATCTCCATGGCACTTAATAACAACAACATCGTTTGACTGAAAAATGAGTGAGAGGGTGAGTTCATTACCAGACCTCCATGGTTACTAAGGGCCAAAGTCTTGGGGTTCATCAGTTTCCATCTGACCACAAAAGCTCATTAAAAAGCCTATTCTTTTTTATGAATTTAGTTTTGTTCCACATTGTTCTTACACTCTATTCAGCATCTTCTATTGTGATCCCTCTCAGAGCAATTGATTGTCTATGTTGGTTTGGGTACTGTCTATCTTTTCTGGTTTTAGGGTCATGGAGACTGATGTTCATGTTTTCTACATCTTTCAACCATATTTTCTGATAAAGGAGTACATTTTATTTTGTCATTATATTGTTTTCATGTTTGATTTCAACCATTTTTACTGCAGATGAAAGAACATGTGCTTTTTCAAATTTGTGGAGTTTTGTCTTTTATTTCTGAGTAAAAAGGCTCAAAGTGACTTCTCAACATTTGCCGTTAAGCTTACTTAGCTTTTTTAAAAAATGTTTTTATTGTGAATGATGTGATAGTTTACATGAGAGAACATTAGCTTTACATTCATCCTATCATATATCATTTCATTGCCATGGTTACAATCCCATCCATACATCATCAACCAACCAAAGGATATACCCTGCA
>NW_006408539.1:25004523-25012720 GCF_000296735.1 Chrysochloris asiatica
TCAGCATACAGGTTGAATAAATATGGTGAAAGAACACAACCTTATTGCACACCTTTTTAAATTTTAAACCATTCAGTGTTCCCATGTTCTGTTCCAACAACTGCTGGTAAAGAACAATTTACTCAGTAAAGATACCCAGAAAATGTTATCAAATCTGTATTTTTTTTTCCCAGAGAAAATCATATATTCACTTTGCCATTATCTATCAAGTCCAGTTTATGGTTGCTTTAAAAGTGATAGTGACTCTTAAAAAAACACTAACATCATTTATTTTGATATTAGATTACTGTATTTGTAACTCACGTGTGAAATGAATTATTACAGTAGAAAACCAGTAGCATGTGCATATCATATTTTAAAACCTTGGAGAGAGGAGAAAGTGGGATTGATGTTTCTCTAGCAGGTAGGCCAGAGGCAAGGGGACCAAATATTATTAATATGTGTTCTAAAGTTTATTGCACTTGGGATAACTGACCTTGAAAAATGGATCTCAGGAGTTTGAGTATGTTGTGTGCTGGATGAATGCAGCTGTGTAGGCACATGCAGAGGCTCATGATACTTATCAGTAAGGAAGTAAATTCAGTTCTAGCATCCCCAGAAATCATAAACACCAAACTGATGGATTTACTGTTATTTTAGGCCACTTTCCATTAAGTTAATCTTTCAGTTGACCTCTGATCCTTTAGGCATATAAATGGAAAAGACCGTATCAAGAAGCAACCTCCGACTTTATATAGTCACATTGGGGGTCCCCAAGTAGATTCTTAAGAAGATAGCTAAATAAAAGCAGCATAGATGGAATCTTATTTTTAATGATGATAACAATAGCTTCTTCCTAGTTTTGTTTGCATATGGTTTTCCCTAGTGACTATGTCTAATTTCCCCCCATTTGCCTTAGAGTCATCAGCAATGAGATGGTAATGTTTTGTGGCTGTCAATTTTACCCATAGCATGAGTGTAATATGATTATTTCCGTTTCTCCATATTATTCATTCAAAAATCAGTTTTAAACTGATTTTACTCATGCTTTGATTTATTTTGTTAGCTGCTATTTTGGTTGCACATTATATGCTGGAATCCCTAATTTCCCAAATATTTAACCAGCTGGAGTTAAACAAGATCCCATCTCTCAAAGGAGTAGCAAAAACATCATGAATGACTCCTTTTCTTCCAGTATCCTCCTCCCTTCCCAACCTCCATTTCAAAGCTGGCCACATAGACTATTCAGGGTCTGTGGAATTTTATTTTTTTCCTTCTGTTGTTATTTTTAAGTTGCTAGGGAGAAAGATGAGGCTTTCTACTCCTGTAAAGATTACACCCTCGGAAACCCTGTACAGGGTCGCTATGGATCAGAACTGACTCGACGGCATTCAACAACAACCACAACAAGTGCTGTTAGTTGGTTTCACTCATAGTGATCCTGTCTAGGTTTTCTGATGAGCATCTGGTGGGTTTGAACCACCGACTTTGTAGTTAGCAGTTCAGTGCCTACAGCACCACACCAGGATTCCTTGTTTTTTCCTTTTAAGGATTGCATTCATTCTAAAATGAATACAATCCTTAACCAGCTATTTTTAAAAATAGGGGTGCCAAAAAATCGAAGTAAAGAAAATGAAATGAAAGAAGATAAAGTACTTGCCTCATTCTGGACTCCCAAAGGCTGCATTTCCTAGTTTTGTAGCTTCTTATACAGAATTTCTTGTAAATGACATGTAAGTACCTTTCTCTACCTGTATGTGGTTCTTACATAAGGACAATGATCAAAAGTCACTTTCTGTATTTTGGTAACTAATAGCACTAGAGACAGCTGTTTGGAGGTTAGAGGTGCACATGATTAGCAGATCCTGTAAATTTTTTTTTTTTAATGTTTTATTGTGAATTATGTGATAGTTTACATGGAAGAACATTAGCTTTACATTCATCCTATCATATATGGTTTCATTGCCATGGTTATAACCCCCTCCATGCATCATCAACCAACCAAAGGGTATACCCTGCAAGCCTGACCGCCAGTTGTCAGCACATAGCCCCCCTCCCGGCTGCTCTGTCTCACCATGTCATTGTCTCTGCCTCCATCTCTGGTGTCACTGTTTCTCTGGGTAGGGTCCCACACTCTGCTCCTGTCCCTTGATGGTCCCAGGGACCTCTGCTACTGGACTGCTAAGTCAATCACTCCTTTCCTTTTGCTACAAAACATCTACTTTTACATTTCCAACCCTCACAATAAGTTCTGGTAACAATTATTCACTATTGTACCACAAGAGACCTATCCCCATCTCCTTTCATCAGCCCCACCCACACAGATTGGATACTACTCAGTGGAGATTCTACCTTTCTCCGCACCCTGTGGATCTAGGCTCCCTCTTGAAAGCTTGTAAGCCAGTCACTTCTTGCCTTTGTAGCACCTCCCCCTGACATTTTAGGTAGCCAATGTCCAAGTTGCCCATCCCTGTCTACTCTGTGTATGGAAGGGGTGGGGATGATCCTTTCTGTAAAGATCTTTTGAGCTACTGCATCCATAGGTGTAGATCAAGTTCATCAACTTGTATCAGATTACTCTTTTTTTCCTTTTCTTTCTTCTTCTAGTTGAACTCTGATCATCCAGTCATTGAAGCCAGGTCAAGTGGGTATTATCTGCAAGTGTGTGTGTTCTTATTTATATACCCTCTCTTCTTATCAGCTGGATGCTTCACTCTCTGCTCTAGTCCTCTGTGGCTATGTCACTGACTCTGGGCCCAAGAGTCCCCAGGTCTTCCCACACCACTGACCAACCAAGTCTCCACCTGGGTTCACAGGAGTCTATTGAACATCGTAGGGTTTAGCTTGCAGCTTCATTGCTGTTTTTCCCTCACTTCCCCTTATCGGTGATAAACGTGTTTACCAATCAGAGAGCACTCACGTCTGCTTGTGTATTCCCATTGAGTCTTAGTCTTGGAAGGGGGTTTGCCTTGAGGGGACCCAACCACTTGACTTGATGTCTCCTGGGCCAGCAACTTGCTTGTTCTTGTAGTAATCAGTCGGAATGCCATTATTGTTTTGTATTTTTCCTGTTGGTCTTCCTGTAATCTTTTATATTTTCAAAGCATCTTAGAATAACCTAGTGACTCCATTTGAATACTTGCTGTTGTTAAGTGCCAAGGAGCTTGCACCAGCTCATAAAGACTATCAGGATTCTAAGAAGTGACTGGTGGGTTTGAATCATTGAATTTATGCTTAGCAGTCCAGTGTTTATTCAATAGCACCACACCAGGGCTACATAGTAAGGACTTCATGATTATTCCTATTCTGTCTCTTGGAGTCCTGATATGACACTGTAAGACAAACACTGAACTACAAGGTTGGTTTAAACTCTAAGGTCTGCAGTTCAATCCCACCAGCTGTTCTGTAGAAACCCTACAGATGGTCTCTATGAGTTCTGTTTCCACAGCACTTTACAACACAATGTGTCCCTTGGACTTTGAATCACAAGGTTGACAGTTCAAACCCATCAAATGCTCATTAGAAACCCTATACAGGGTCACTATGAGTCCCAACCAGCTCGACAGCCCTAAATAGCAACAACATTATGTGTCTTACTTCCATGCAATCCTTCTATTCCTTCCCATTCTCTACGAAATGTGTTCCAGCCTCTTGAAAAAGGCTTAGACCCCTGGTTTTCAACACTTAACCTGTGTCAGAATCATTTGGACCTTTTTGATAATATAGGTTGCTGGATCCCATCCTCAGAATTTCTGACTCAATAGTTTTTTTGGGTGGTCTGAGAGATTTGCATATCTAAAAAGTTCCCTGATGGTGCTGAGACCTTGTTAGAGAATGGTTTCCATGATCTAGGAATAGTTAGTTTAATCACAGAGCTCACCTCTTCACATTCAAATGTGTTTATCAGATTATTTCCAGTTCCATAAATCTGTGTTCTCTTTCACACCTCACTATTCCACTTCTTAACTTAGGGGGCACGTTAAGTTGAAGTCTTCTTTGGGATGTCTTCAGCAACTTCCCAAGAGCTTCTTCAACTCTCTCTCTTGCTGTTCCGCAGCCATTTTAACATAGATTATTGTAATTTGATAGGGCTTTGAGGGTCCTACATTTAGTCTATCCATTTTTGTTTTCTTAATGACTGTCACTGCATTTGGGGCTTTTATGGAAGAACTATCATTGCTTGCAGATTCTTAAATTTACATTAGTGAGTCTGTGGTTATAAGGAAGTACTTTGGAACTAGGTGGTCTTGGTTTGCAGCCAGTTTTGAGTTTACTGTGTAACTATGGGTAAGTTCCTTAGTCTCTCTTAGTCTTAGTTTCCACATTTATATAAGGATGATACTCATACTGTATTCCTTGTAGATTTGTTGTAAATGTAAATGAGTTAATCCAAAGGATTTAGCACAGTACCAGCAAATAAGTCAGCAATTCATAAATGCGAGAGTCCTCAGTAGAATGTCAGGTGAATGAATGCAGGGACCAAATTAGACCTGTTGAAGGAATGAACTGTAAGTGGTTCCAGTCAGGAGACGATGTGGAAATGGTCTGAACTAGGAGAAAATTTGCAATGGAAAGATGATGCCAGTAAGAATTATATCCATGTGCCAATGGCTCTCTTCTTGCTGAATATGCAGTTTCCATTAAAAAAAAAAAAAAAATACACACAAAAATCTCAGACCAATAGCATTTCCTCATGACCCACTACAGGCAGTGTACTTGTAAGATGGTCAATTGGTTCCACATGGAGGCATGTCCAGCATGGAACTGAAATTGAAACTCAAGCTGCCAGACTCATTGCAGAAAATGAGCTATGCAGTATCCCTGACACAGAGCCACATGCAGAGCACCTTAATTAATCATGGGGCTTGGGGATGCACCACAAAGAGCTGATCTTTGACCCCATTTCCTTTAGACTGTATGGGGTTTCTTGTAACCAGTGCTTGTGGCACAACCCAGGGGAAGGAGCAAGGGCACAGAAGCAAGAGGCTTGATTTGCCGCTACTTAACCTGGAGACCTCCAACAAGTCACTCAGCCTGCAGACCTCAGGGGGACTTGTACTATGAGATTCATAAAAACTCTTCAACTCTCCAAACCCACAATTCTAAAATGAATCTGGGCAGTCCACTGTCATCACAGAGTAGTGAGGGAAAGAGCCCACACAGCCAGCACTCTGAGGCAGAGATTGTTTCATCAGACAGCAAACCCTCCCAAGCAAGTTGACAATCTCTGATGCTGCTAAGAGTTGTGACAGGATTACCTGAGGTTAAGTTTATTGGGGACAAAGGGGAACGTTTTAAAATTCCTAAAGGGGATCTTGCATTTTGATGACCTAGGCAGGGGTTCATGGAAAGTAGAACATTGCTTTGACTGTCTTTGAGAATTTGTAACAGCAGGGACTTGGGGGAAGAGAGTGAAACACCCCATTATAAGAGCTCCCGTGTTCAGGATGCTCTGTCACATGGAAGGCTTTTAGTCTTACTTTATTTTTTCATTTGTAGACGAGGTGAGAGGGGCTGTATGACAAGCAAATTAAAAATGGAACGAGGTGAGGAGGACGACAGAACAAGGCTCTGTCAGACGCAGGAGTGATTATGCAGCCTGCACCTGTGGAGGAGCGCACTCATAGGGCCATTGAGATCACCCACTCCCTTTGAGACTGCACAGCTGAACACGAACAGGCTATGGCTGGGGAAAAAAAGAGGCATTTAACTTTAAGAAATGAAAGGTATCTCTCAAAATTTTCTGTCACACTCATCTTTTATCCCCCATAGAGCTAATTGGTCTTTCTGAAAAGTCACTGGGAAGCAGGAAGCCAAAGAGATCTAAGTGAAGCCCAGATGAGTTTTGCCAACTCTCCGGGTTCAGAGGACGGTCCTGAGCGATACTCACTGATTTTAATAACTGCCCTCTCTGGGAGTGGAGGAACTGAAGACCTGCATGTTGTCAGGCCATAGTAAACTCCCTGAAGTGAGCCCCCCTGGTGCCTCCCAGGATGTCTTCCGTTGTTTTACTGTCTCTAAGCACCTGCCTAGTGAGAGAGGGGGTAGACCTCCTTTCCCACTTAAAGCTCTTAGCCCAGGGAGTTACATGCATTAGAATGTCATGCCTTTCTAGACATTTCTATTAAGTGGGGGCCTGAATCCAGTGTGAAAGTGACCCCCAAGTGATGAATGGCTTAAACACACACACACACACACACAATATTATCCAGTTGGCTCTGACCCCTGGGGACCCCCTGCCATGTACTACAGAGTAGAATTGGTCCACAGGTCTTCATCTTCTTCCTCTTCCTCCTCCTCCTCCTCCTCGTCTTCTTCTTCTTTTTCTTTGCTGTGATGTTTAGAGCAGATTACCAGGACCTTCTTCTATAATGTTGCTGGGTGGGTTGAAACCGCCAACCCTTAGATGTGAAGTTCAACACTAACCATCTGCACCACCTGGGGACCTGGCTCAAACACAATAGAGATGTATTTCTTCATCTCATAAAATATTGAGGGGTTAGCTTGGTCAATAAGGCCCCCTCACTAAGAAGGTGGAGGGTTTCCCATTTTCAGTGAGATCCCTGTTTGGGGAATGGTGTCTTTTCTAGTGAGAGAGAGAAAAAAAGCACAGAGTGGTCTGTGTGGGGTATGTTTATGCACAGCAACATGAAGTGGTTTTCATCACTTGCATTCACAGGCCAGTGATGGGAACTTGGGACATGGTCAGACCTCATGCAGGCTCGGGGTTAAAGCCATTTCTCAGTACAAGTCTTTGCTGACCAAGACAGAATGCACATTTTTGGCGGTCAATAACTGACCACCTCAGTGTTCTGTGGATCAAGATAGCTCACTAGAAATTTTAGTATGAAACCAGGGTAAATTAAAAAGTGCTGCTAAAAAAAATCATAGAAACCTTTAATAAACAAAAGATCCAAATGGGATACTACATTTCTCAACGTACCCTCCGTTTTGATCTAAGCACTTTTGAAGGAAGTGTTTCCATTTCTTTAACCTTTCCTCAAAGAATTTAATACTCTTTAATTGACATCATGTAAAAACAGTAGTTTCCCAGCCACCCAGGAATTCAAATGGAGTCCTGATGTGGTGCTGTGGGCTAATGTGTCAGACTGCAAAGTCGTTTGAACTGCAACGTGGTTCAAGCTCACCAGCTGCACCTTGGAAACCCTATGCAGGGTCGCTATGGGTCAGAACCAACTCGACAGCACTTAACAACAACAACAGGGACTCAAATAATGTTCCTTTTAAATGTGCATAGAAAGGGTAAGGTCAAGAATGTAGGTATAAATGGGGTAAGGCCTCCCAATGAAATTCTCGTAGGTCAGCCTTTGTAACCCTCACACTAGCATTGTTGTGACGGACAAAAAATTCCTTATGCAACTTTCTTGGCCTTTTTTTCACCAATGTAATTTTCAGTTTTCTTAAATCTTCTTCCCAGCAAACCCCTGTGATTCTCCTATGTCCTTTAAGAACATTGATCAAGATTACCACCCCCTGGAATGCCCCCTAATAGTCACCATAACCTTCTGAGCTTATCTCTCTGCCTTGAATTTAACTGGCCCAGCAGACCCCCATGTGGAAACCACTATTGTGAGTGAAACTTGCAAATCCAAGAGTTATCTCTAGGTCTGATTTGTTCCATAAAATCATCTTCATTAGCTTTGATCTTGCTTAAAATACTGATGGAAAGGCCAGCTCTTTGTCATACAATGTTTTTGACACCCATCTTTTTCTGTTTTGAAAGTATTCTAATGAGACTAAGACAAGCACATTACAGAAAGAACTTGTCTACAGACATCACATGAGTTCAGAGACATAAATAAATTTTGTTTAGAATAAACCCATGTATATAGGAGCGTGAGTAAGAAATTCTCTGTATTTTGGCTGTAGATCACCACTTGTCTGTCATTTTGTCCCACTGTGGTGGTTTGCACATTGCTGTGATTCTGGAAGCTCTGCCATGGGTATTTTAAATACTAGCAGGGTCACTCACCCATGGTGGACAGGTTTCAGCTGAGTTTCCAGACAACGACAGACTAGAGATAGACTACATCGGAATATTTAGCCACTGAAAAATTTATGAATAGCAGTGGACCACTGTCAGCACCAGAAGATTGAATATTGAAACATGATTAAGTGTGCCAAAATATTGTCATATATTTGTTATTGTGATTATGTGCCATTGAGTTGGTACTGACTCATAGCAACCCTATGCACA
>NW_006408539.1:25014202-25031507 GCF_000296735.1 Chrysochloris asiatica
TCAGCTCTTGATCATATGCTATGCTGGAAAATGAGCCCTTCAGGTTGTAAGTCACTCAAAATAACACTGGGACAAAGCTGCCTCCTCAATGTAGAGTTGACCAGGATGATGTGAATGGAGTAAAGCCTTCAGGACCTTCATTTATTGATAGGGCACAACTCAAAGTGAAGAGAAACAGCTGTAAACATCAATTAATATTCAAAACAGGGAATGTATGAAATAAGGATCTAGGAGAATTGGAAATTGTCAAAAATGAAATGGAATGCATAAACTTCGATATCTTAGGCATTAGTGAGCTGGAATGGACTGGTATTGGCCATCTTGAATCTGACAGTCACATGGTTTGCTATGGAGGGAATGAGAAATTGAAGAGGAATAGCATCACATTCATTATCAAAAAGAACATTTCAAGATTTGTCTTGAAGTACAATGCTGTCTGTGAGAGGATAATATCCATGCATCTACAAGGAAGACCAGTTAATACCACAGATTTATGCATCAACCACTAAGGTCAGTGATGATTAATTTGAAGAATTCTACCAACTTCTTAATTCTGAAATTTATCCGTCATGCAAACAAAGTGTATTGATAATTACTGGCAACTGGGATACAAAGGTTGTAAACAGAGAATCAGTAGTTGAAAATATGGACTTGGTGATAGAAAAGGTGCTGGAGAGCACATGATAGTATTTTGCAAGAACAATGACTTCTTCATTGCAAATACTTTTTTTAAATGTAAAAAACAATTATACACTGGACTTCAACAGACGAATGCAGAGAAATTAAATTGACAACATCTGTGGAAAGAGAAATAGAAAAGTGCCATAACATCAGTCAAAACCAGGTCAGGGATAGACAGTGCGACAAACTATTGATTGCTCATATTCAGGTTCAGTCTGAAGCTGAAGAAAATTAAAACAAGTTCACAAGAGCCAAAATATGACCTTGAACATATTCTACCTGAATTTAGAGGCCATCTGAAGACCAGATTTGATGTATGAAATCATACAGACTGAAGACCAGAAAAGTTGTGGGATGACATCAAGAACATCTTGCAGGAAGAAAGCAAAAGTTTATTAAGACAAGAAAGAAGGAAAAGACCAAGATGGATATCAGAAGAAACTCTGAAAGTTGCTCTCTAGTGTAGAGATGCTAAAGCAAATGGAAGAAATCAGTAAGTAAAAGACCTGAATAGAAAATTTCAAATGTAAGCTCAAGAAGACAAAATCAATGATGAATTATCACTTCCTCCTGAAAACATAATTACTGTTGGGGAAATCTTTCTTTTACTTTTTATTCAGTTACCCATGGATAAGGAAGTGCATTTTTGTGACATCTAATATTCACTTGTATCATTTTCCAAATGATGATTTGGACGGTTTTATACAACTAGCAAGTTATATTTGAAAGCAATTGATATTTGGCTGGTGCCCATCAATGCTTGTTGGAAGGCATTCTTTAGAAGTATGATAGGAATACATGCTGTTCTTAGATGAATAGAGGTGGGATCTGTTCATGTTTACACTAACTGCTCATCTCAGAATTATTCAGACATTGATTTTTATCAGTGCACACATGTCCTAATTCTAAAATAACTAGTTATAGTTATCTTTCCGCTCTCCATATGTCTGTTCATAATGAGGTCTTTAGCGAGAAATGACAGTGTGAATAACATGTTTATTGTCACTTTTTATGTATTACAATTGCATTGCCTGAATAAACGCCTTTAAAAAATTTGCCAAGATCATGTGTAGAAAAATATATAGAATCAAATTTAGATATTAGAAAATATGTTGATTCTAAAGTCCTGACGTTCCATCCTAAAGGAACGAAAGAGTAAAGTCAACCCAAAGCAAGCAAAAGTAAGAAATTAACAAAGATCAGCATAAAAAAATGAAATTGTTAAAAGTTATATAAAAAATTCAGTAGAACCAAAAGCAAAATCTGTTGATTCTACTATAAACGAAACCAACACACAGCTCTTGAGTCCACTCAGACCCATAGCAACCTTGGAGGGCAGAGTAGAGCTGTGCTACAAACTTTCTGTGTCTGAACTAAACAACTTCATGGGAGCAGACTGCTACATCTCTCTCCCAGGATGGCTGAGACATCTCAAACCAGACGAGTGCCTTAACCTCTATGCAACCAGGACTCCACTGAAGTTATGTGTGCATGCATAAGTATACATGGACAAATAAAACTGAGGAAATGTTTAGGGGGTGAAGAAAAGTGTCTTTTAGATATAACATTATATTATTAAGCTACAGTAGTAAAATAATTTGAAACATTTACTTATGAAGATTAAAGAGCACAGCCTTCGACAGGGATTACATCTCAATGTCAAGAAAACAAAAATCCTCACCACTGGACCAATAAACAACATTCTTATCAATGGAGAAAAGATTGAAGTTGTCAAGGACTTCATTCTTCTTGGATCAACTATCAACACTCGCGGAAGCAGCAGTCAAGAGATCAGACGACGTATTGCACTGGGCAAATCTGCTGCACAGGAACTTTTTAAAGTATTGAAGAGCAGAGATGTCAGCTTGAGGACTAAGGTGCGCCTGACCCAGGCCATTGTGTTTTCAATAGCCTCATATGGATGCGAAAGCTGGACAGTGAATAAGGAGGATCAATGAAGAATTGATGCCTTTGAGTTGTGGTGTTGGAGGAGAACACTGAAAGTGCCATGGACTGCCAAAAGAACCAATAGATCTGTTTTGGAAGAAGTGCAGCCAGAGTGCTCCTTGGAGGCCAGGATGGCGAAGCTTCGTCTCTCCTACTTTGGACATATTGTCCAGAGGAAACAATCGTTGGAGAAGGATGTCATGCTGGGTAGGGTGGAGGGTCAGAAAAAAAGAGGAAGACCCCCAACGAGATGGATCAGCCAGGTGGCATCATTGATGGACTCAAGTGTGGCAACGGTAGTGAGGTTGGCCCAGGATCGGGCATTGTTTCGTTTTGCTGTGCATGGGGTCGCTATGAGTCGGTTCCGACTCGATGGCACCTGACGACAACAAGTAAAATAATTTATTACTGATACATGAATGAACCCAGAGTTTCATGACAGAACAGAATTTAGGAACAGAAATATGCATATCTGAAAATATATGCCATGACTAGTCCCTAGGAGAAACAGCATTATGTAAACAATTAGCTAACAGTTTAGAAAAAAGGAAAGAAAACACATCCATACCTAATAGCATTCATAATAAAAAAATTCATGATGAATTCCAGGATACATGTAATTATGTACTAGTAACACTATAAGGTATTAAAAAGAATCTTTTATTCAAAAAGTCAATATACTTAGAAGACAAAATAAAATATTAGAAGATTGGGAAACAGAAATACCAAAAAATCTTAGCACTATAAATGCATTATTTAACAAAGCTAAAAATCACTCAGAAGAAGGGCTAAATAAATTTGTGATTTATACTACTGAAGTAATTTTGTATATGTGTGTAAGTATGCACAAAAAAAAAAAAATGTAGATATATTTCTATCTGGTACAAAGAAAAACAATTCAACAAAAAAATGTGCAAAAATACTCATAAGAATTTCACAGAAGAAAACAAAATAGGTTAATAATGATGTTGTAAAGAGGTTCCACTGTATGAGTAATTTGGTAGTACCAATTAAAGTGAGACAGGCTGTTTTATCCCGACGACATGTGGGCATTCTCATGCACTGGAGGTGGTAATGCACATTGGCTAGCTTTAGCAATGATAACTTGTTAATATCAAACTTGCTACTACTCCTGTTTCTTGATCATTTATCTGCGTTTTTGGAATCTATCCTATAGACATACTCCCACACATGCATAATAACAAAGGTGCACAAGCATGCAGTAACCATGGTTACTGCCCAGATGCTCCATCTCAATGGAAGCACTTCTTCTCCAAGCTGCAGGAACGATGGATTGTTGAGGCCCCACAACTGAGTCCCTCTCTGAGCATTGTCCTTGCATGAGAATGCTGATCCACTTATGATTCCATCCTGAGGTGGCCCATACTTCATGAGTGGTCTTTGCAGGGTTTCAAAGGTTTGGAGACAATTGTAAAGGGCTCCTTGTGAGGTCAACCCACAAAGGTTGGGTTGTGATCGCCTCTTAGTTTGTTCTCTCTCTTCTCTCCTGCAGCCCTAACTTTCTTATAGGTCTTCCGAGTATGTATTCAATGAACTCCTGAGTACAAATATCCACAATTTAGTGCCTCCTGTGTGCAACAGTCAAGAACCTCCTTCTTTCCTGATAATTCTGTGTACATTCTCAAAAGAAAAGTAAAATGTCCAAATTAAAGTAGAAATTTGAACATGTAATAAAGTCCACATTGATTTAGAATTCATTTACGACTCCTCATGCCAATGCAGAGTGATTATTTGGAGACAGAACACATCCACGCACAGATAAGTTTATTGGCAGTAACTCGAAATACACAATTGTTAAAACATCTCTGTTAATTTAACTGTTTATTTTCAACTTTCCAAAATATGTAGGCAATTCATTTGTTGGTCTGTTTTTTTTTTTTTTTTTTACCCCACTTCTGGTATAGTCATGCATTTAGAGAGACCCAGGAAGCTTGTATAAAAGAGCTGAGGTCTTACCAGCTTCCATCCAGACGAAGTAACAGAAATGCAATATTATCTTCTGTGATATTTCTGGCCAGATGGATGTGCCTATGTGCCCTTACAAAAACCAGAATGACGGTATTATGTGATGTCTTAGCTTTACCCAAGAAATTTGGACAACCATGGCTGCCATGAAAGCAACTTGATAGCTTGACTGTGGGAGAAATGACAACTTCTGGAGAGAGGTCAGTTTTCTGTTTTTGTTTGTTTGTTTGCCTTTTCTAAGATGGAAGTAAAGAATACAGTACAAGTATCAATCAGAAGAAGACATAGTTGAAAAAGAGGGTCATCAAACAAAAAAAGTTGGGAGAGGGAAGTTTAAAGGATCATTTTTAGAATACTCACACAGCAGTTTGACAATTGAGATGGGTCATATTTACACGTACCCCATAGATCCAGACATTCTTTGAAAGGGGCTTAAGAATTATTACATCAAAGATGCTAATTGTTTTGAAATCACATTTATAAATCACTGAGAAACCTGCACACAAAATGGCCTCATGCCCAGAGAAAGGTGAACATATATCTTGTGAAGTTACTCACACTCTCCTTTACAACGAAGGTAGGTTGAACTCCCTTTTTCTTTTTTCTCATCATGAAATCACATTTTTGCTGAGGCTGTTAAAACTGTTTAGAGTAAATTGCACTTCCTCTGTGCTCCACACCTGATTTCATATATTGCCCTGCACGAGATGTCATCTCCCAGGATGCCCAGTTAGAATTGCTGCACTCAGCATAAACAACACTCAGTTGCTTTGACTCAAAACATCTGGCCGATTGTTTGTTTGTCCTATGGCTCCCTTTAAGGAATGCAAAATATCAGCTGTTCAAGTAAAATTAGTTCACTAAACCTCAAGGTCTCAGATAATTTGATAACCAACTCAGCATTTTCTTAGTATAAAATAAAATATTTGGATAATCCTTTTAACTAACACTGTGTCAGTGGTGAAGATTGTTAATACAGTTTTACTTTAATATCAACCAGAGTGGTCTTTGAGATAAGTGGTTTCTATGTATCACATTTTGAAAGTGACAACCTTAAAATGAAATCATTATTAATACCCATTTCTTTATAAAACACAGCCTGAGAGAAGAGAAAAGATAGATGGTGTCTGTATATACAACTTCAGTAAAATTAGATGAATCAGCTTAGAAAGACCTCGGAGACATTGATGTTGTAGTCTCAGACTTGTTGTTGTTGTTGTCAGGTGCCATCGAGTCGGAACCGACTCATAGCGACCCCATGCACAGCAGAACGAAACAATGTCCGATCCTGGGCCAACCTCACTACCGCTGCCACACCCGAGTCCATCAATGATGTCACCTGGCTGATCCATCTCATTGGGGGTCTTCCTCTTTTTCTCTGACCCTCCACCCTACCCAGCATGACATCCGTCTCCAGCGATTGTTTCCTCCGGACAATATGTCCAAAGTAGGAGAGACGAAGTTTAGCCATCCTGGCCTCCAAGGAGCACTCTGGCTGCACTTCCTCCAAAACAGATTTATTGGTTCTTTTGGCAGTCCATGGCACCCTCAGTATTCTCCTCCAACACCACAACTCAAAGGCATCAATTCTTCTACGATCCTCCTTATTCATTGTCCAGCTTTCGCATCCACATGAGGCTATTGAAAACACAATGGCCTTGGTCAGGCGCACCCTAATCCTCAAGCTGACATCTCTACTCTTCAACACTTTAAAAAGTTCCTGTGCAGCAGATTTGCCCAGTGCAATACGTCGTCTGATCTCTTGACTTCTACTTCCGCGAGTGTTGATAGTTGATCCAAGAAGAATGAAGTCCTTGACAACTTCAATCTTTTCTCCATTGATAAGAATGTTGTTTATTGGTCCAGTGGTGAGGATTTTTGTTTTCTTGACATTTAGATGTAATCCATATCGAAGGCTGTGCTCTTTAATCTTCATAAGTAAATGTTTCAAGTCCTCTTCACTCTCAGCGATCAAGGTCATAACTACCACAATCAAAAACATATCGCAATAAAGCAAGCCACACAAGTTTTTTGGTTTTCTGATGCATAAAGAAGTTCAGTCCATATACTGTAGTCTATTAAATGTGCAATAGCATGATGGAAACATTTGTAATATTGTTTGAATGACCCAAATGTGACACCAAGACACGAAGTGAGCACCTGATGTTGGAACAATGCTGCCAGTAGACATCCAGTCCATCCAGTTGCCACGATCCTTCAGTATGTCATGAACACAAGATCTGCAAAGTACACTAAACCATCGTTCAATAAAATGAGGTATGCCTGTGTGTAAATAAGTATTCTAATTATCCCCTCTTTTCTTTGCAACAGCAACTAATTTTAATTTTCATGTTGATTTTATGGTATTCATTTGGCCACACATTAAGAATCAGTAGATGCTCATATATACTAGCCTCAAGTAGATGCTTAATATAGTCCGTAAACAGAGAAAGTGTCCCCTTGACTTCAACAATTTTCTCTGCTGTTGTCTAAATTTTGAAACTCCTACAGTAAATTTATGTGTGTACGTATACCACCAAGTGAACTATGTATAGACGAGGACCGAAGCCTCTCCTGTTTTCCATTTTAGATCTCCAGCTCCCTCAGTTTAAATACTTACTTGACAAGACTTTTAACTAAGTCACGAGTGCTCATTCTAGTGTATTCACTCAATGAAACTCTTATTCACCCTGCAGTGATGATTGCTGGCATCCTTCAAATTTTGGGGCCTGTAACCTACCAAGTCCTGATGTGGTGCTGTGGGTTAATGGGTCAGACTGCAAAGCCATTTGAACTGTAAGGTTGTTGGTTCAAGTTCACCAGCTGCTCCTTGGAAACCCTATACAAGGTCGCTATGGCTCAGAACTGACTCGATGGCACTTAACAACAACAATAACCTACAAGTCAGACCACACTGACTACCATCGAGTAAATTCTGAATCATGGCAACCCTGGAGGACAGAGTAAAACTCCTCTCTAGAGTTTCCGAGGCTATCATCTTTACAGGAGCAGACAGCCTCATCTTTCTCCCATGAAGCGGTTGATGGTTTTGAACTGTTGACCTCGGGACCATCAGCCCAATGTATAACTGACTATACTACCATGCCTCTTGTTTGGCAGCAGACTCTAATAGTGCTGTGGAGCCCATCACTGTCTCTCTGTCCAAATCTTCCTTCTTTACAACCTTCTTAGATTTATGTATACAAGCCCCAGCTGTGAGCAAATGGCTGGGCACACTTGGTGCAGCTCTCCTGGGGGTGTTCATCTGGTAGAGGAGATAAAGCGCAACAAGAAGCACATAATAAATGGTTTAACTGCCGTTAAGATAAGTTCTGTGAAGTGAGAAAAACAAGGGAGAAGTCTTGTTGCTGCCTCTGGCATTTCACTGGGTCCTGAATGGATGGAGTTAATTAGGCAAAACTGGGGAGTCTGTTTCATTAGAAAGAACCCACACTACAAAGGCCTGCAGGCAGAAATGTAAAGACCAGATGACTGTGGTCTGGAGAGAGAGGCCAGTGATACGTATAAGAGGAAATCTGGGGCCAGGTCATGCATGGTGCTCTTTATCACAAACTAAGGGTATTATGGAGTTCCTGGGTGTTAGAAATGGTTAGTACAATTGACTTGGAACTGAAAGCTTGGCCTGTCCAATCCAGCAGTTGCTCCATCAAGCTGTAGCAGTCTGCTTCTGTACAAATGACAGTTTGGGAAACCCTACGGAGCCAGCTTTACTCTGGCCATGCAGTTGCTGTGACTTGGCATCCACTCCATGACAGTGGGTCTGATTTGGTTTGAAGTGATTAAATCAATGTCCTCAACTGCTAACTGCAAGGTTGGATGCTCAAGTCTCCCCAGAGGCACCTCAGACGAAAGGCCTGGTGACTTACTGTTGAAAACTAAGCCATGAATAACCCTATAGAAAGAATACAATTTTGCTCTTCTACACATGAGGACATCCGTCAGAATCAATTTCACAGCAATGTTTTTTGTTTGTTTCTCAGGGTGTTACACTACCTTATGCTAAGGCACATAGGAAGCTTTGAAACGCTCTAAGCCCAGAAGAAGCCTGCTTAGATTTGCATTTTTAAATGCTGTCTTAACAGCTAGTGGAAGAAATTGGAATGATGAGAAATGGGAATGTAGGAACCTAGAATGCAGGCTGCTGTGGGGCGTTAGTGAGAGATGGTCTCACTGTAGGTGCTGCTGGCAGCCTTGGCTCTACCAGAAGTGGAGAGATTGGACGAAGACTGAAAACACTGCACTGGCAGAACCGGGGTAAATTCCTGGATGTGACGGTGAGTCACAAAGACAACCAACAGGTGTCTTCAGGGATGACCTGGGACCTCTCTGGTCCCATTTAACGGGAGATTTTAAAAGCACAGATAACAGTGACTTGTCTGTGTTTTTAAATATACAACTGGGTTTCAAAAAGCTCACGGAAAAATTCCATTATCTTTTTCTTTTTAAAAGTTTTTATTGTGAATTGAGTGAAAGTTTCCATGGGAGAACATCAGTTTTACACTCATTGTTTAATTGCAATGATTACAGGCCCCTCCGTGCATCATCGTTAAACAGTATTTTCTTCTATTTCCTCTGTTTGGTTTTGTTTTGTTTTGGGGAATGCACACAAAAATACTCAGAATAATATTATCTTTTAACTCCATTTCCCCACCAACCTTGTAAAGGCCCCGAGTACGGGATATAGAAGACAAATTATACGAAGGACTACTCTGGTAGCGTAGTGGTTATGAATCGGCCTGCGAACCTTAAGGTCAGCAGTTCGAAACTACCAGCCGCTCTGCGGGAGAAAGATGAGGCTTTCTACTCCCGTAAGGATTTACACCCTCGGAAACCCTGTACAGGGTCGCTATGGGTCGGAACCGACTCGACGGCACTTAACAACAACAACAACCTGGTGTGGCGCTGCAGAAAAATGCACTGGACTGAAACGTTGGTTTGAACCACAAGGTCAGTGGTTCAAACCCACCAGCTGCCGTTCCTCAGAAAACTGACACAGGGTTGCTATGAATCAGAACCAACTCAATGGCACTCAACAGTAACAACAACCACAACTAAGGACTGCTGCAGATAGAAGGCACTGCTGGTGCAGCAATTAAGCACTTGGATGCCAACAGATAGGTTAATGGTCAGAATCTACTAGCTGCTCCATGGAAAACAGATGTGGCAGTCAGCTTCCATAAAGATGTCAGCCTTGGAAGCCCCATAGGGCAGTTCTGTTGTTATTGTGTGCTATAGCGTTGGTTCTAACTCACAGCAACTCCATGCAAAATAGACACTGCCCAGCCCTGCAGTTTCCTCACAGCTGCTGTGATGTATGAATCCACTGTTACAGCCAGTGTCCATCTGGTTGGGGAAGCTTCCTTTTTTCTTTATTTTGCTGGTCCTCCACTTTAGCTCTGGTAGCAAGTGGTTACAAATCAGGCTGTGAACCTTAAGGTCAGCAGTTCGAAACTACCTGCTGTTCCATGGAAGAAAGATGAGGCTTTCTGCTCTCCTAAAGATTTACAGCCTGGGAAACCCTGTACAGGGACGCTAGGAGTTGGAAGTGACTCCACGGCACATAATCACCAACCACTTTACCAAACGTGGTGTCGTCCTCCAGGGACTGGTCCCTCCTGATGATGTGACTAAAGTACATGAGACAAAGTCCTACTACTCTGCTTCCTGTAGTTCTTTCTACTCTGCCCTCTAGGGTAGCTATGTGTCCCGCTGGTCTGGCTATTAAGGTAGGGACAATTGGTTAAAATCCTCTACCATCTGAGGATGTGACTTGGCATCAGGGTTCAGTTCGAATGGCAATAACTGTCACTGACCTTGAAACAGTGACAGCTGTAAAGATTGGAGATGCTGCTGGGGCTGCATCACTAATAGGGGATCATAAAAACCGGGTACCATTTGCATTGTTGTTGTTTATGTTAAGTGCCGTCGAGTCAATTCCTACCCACAGCAACCCTGTATAGGGTTTCCGAGGAGCAGCTGGTGAGGCTGAACCACCGACCTTGCAGTTCAAATGGCTTTGCAGCCTGGCACATTAACCCACAGTGCCACACCAGGACTCCAGTTGCTAAATCACTGGTGGCTTCCTATGAGGCTCCCTCATGATCCATCAACTGCCCTGCTTGGGAAGCTGAGGGCAGCTTCTCATGGGGATGGAGAAAAGCTGCTTTCATGGGACCCTCCACACATTATGACTCTTCTTCAGTATTATATATTTTCTACCATCAAGGAGCTCTGGTAGCGTAGTGGTTACGAATCGGGCTGCAAACCTTAAGGTCAGTGGTTCGAAACTACCAGCCGCTCCGCGGGAGAAAGATGAGGCTTTCTACTCCCATAAAGATTTACACCCTCGGAAACCCTGTACAGGGTCGCTATGGGTTGGAACCGACTCGATGGTACTTAACAACAACAACAACCATCATGCTTGGGAAAGTAGAGGGTCAGAGAAAGAGGAAGACCCTCCAGTGAGATGGATTGGCATGGTGGCAACAGTAATGGGCTCAAGTGTAGCAACAATGATGAGGAATGGTACAGCACTGGACAGTGTTTCGTTCTGTTGTACACAGGGTTGCTATGAGTTGGAACTGTCTCGATGGTACTTAACAACAGCAACTGGTTAACAATTCCTCACATTCTTAGACTATTTGTTGCTTAAGTTCTGTAGTACCGCCATCCTCCTGGGCTTATTTCTAACCCGTGTTCACATTATTACTCATGGCATTTCCTTTACCAATTCTTTGACTGCCAACTCCATGAAATGCCAAGTCACTTAATCTTGTGATCAGCCAAATGACTCTTCCTGATTAGAAACCTCCTTACTTGTTTTCCTCATCTCACATTTCTCATGTTGAACTCTAGGTTTCAGGGAGACTGAATGGTAGAAAATTCCCCATGATTTTAATTGTTTCAGCTGACTTGGAATGCCTTTCACATCATCTTATTCTGGGTAACTAACTCTTTCTTAGGGCTGAACATCAGCTTAAATGTCAATTCCTCTAGAAAGATTTCCAGGAGCCCTCAAAAAGCCTGTAAGCTTGTCTTTTTTAACGTGTTTTTTTTTTTTTTTTTTTTTTTTTTTAAATCACACTGTGTTGTCATTGTCTGTAAATAACAAGACACCATCCATTCCTCCCATAGCTTTGCTACTAAACTGGGGTTGATAATATATTGTAGTGTCCACACAGAATGCAGACATCCTCCTCACAATTATGGGGTTCATTGGGAAAGTTAACACAGGACACAATATTCCACTGTAAGTCTCAGCTGGAAGGCACTCCACTCAAGCTCCATAGCTCAGCAAACCTAGCTTCCCCACTTGTGTCGGGAGACACCCCACTCTACAAGCCTGTGTCCTGTCCTAAATCTTTCAGTTTTACTTTGTGGGCTGGGAAGCACACTGCTGGGTCTTGTGGTCTTGTTCTTGGTTCTACTGCTTCGGTTCCTCTGCCACTCCTCCGGTGTCACAGCTTTCTGTTCCTGGGTCTAGGAGGTTCAATGCACAGGGATCTCAGGTCCAAAGGCAGGCTCCACTACGGAATCTCCTTTGATGGTAATGAGCTTAGATGTTCATTTTGTACCCATTCTAGAGTTTCAAGCTTTACAATGATCATGAACTCTGCTAGCATCCATAGTTGAATCATGTCATTCTATCAATATCTTCTTCCACCTTCTCTTACCCAGAACCAGCAGGGCGGGAATGGTATTTGATGGACATAGCAAGCTCTGGCTAGAAGAGCTAGTAAATTCATCCCACCACAATGGCCACTGTTGACCTACATATATTTTCCCAACACAACTCTAAACAGCTATGAAGAACATTCCCAGGGACAGTGCTCTGCATAGCAGACAGTCAATGAATATTTATGGAAACCTCAAATTGCCTCAAAAGTGAATATGAGAAATGAGATCAAACCTCTAGAGGCTCACAGACTCCCTGGTGTGCCCCAGGGCTGATGGGAGTAGGGTCACTGAAAGCTTTGTCTTGTAAACTTGTCATCAATGAGATGGGAAACCAGACAGGTACAGCTTTGGAATGGAAAGCAATTGACTTCATACTAGTTTTGAAATGTGGAAACAATCAGTGAGCAAATGAGAGATGTGCCCTGAGGCTGTACTGAGGATTAAGGCAAACAAAGATGGCCAGTCACCTGCATGGCATTCTGTCTGTCCTACTTCACAGGCGTGGCCTCAGGTGATATAGGCATGGGACCTGCTCACAGGAAAAAGCCACATAAGCACTCTATTACTTCACAATTGTTTTAATTCTCTAGTGATGCCATAGAAGAAATAAGTGGGTGGTTTTAAAAAGAAAAAAAAGTTCTATTCTCACAAAGACGTATTGTTGCTAAGTGCCATTGAGTTGGTTCCAACTCATAGTTTGAACCACCGACTTTGCAGTTAGCAGTTCAGTACTTACCCTACAATTCAACAGCAGGACTTCTCTAAGAGACTAGATAGAAGTCTAGATTCAGGATGGTGGCTTGAGGAGAAGGCTTTCTGTCTCCGCTCACTTTGGAGGAAAGTCAGCTCTTCTAAGCTTTGGCTCCTGGTCAGTCTTCGTGTGTTTGATATCTTTTATATCACTGTGAGAATGATTCAAGATATACCCTCTGCCAATCTGACCGCATTAACATAACAAAGACAACCATTCCCATAGGGAATCATAACCACAGGAATAGAGTTGAGGAGTTCTAATACACGTATCTTGGAAACACAATCCAGTCCTTAACAATAATATGCTTCAAGATTGTGACAATCAATGAAAGCACATCTTTGTGGATTGGCCAAGTGGCAGCATCAATGGACTCAAGTGTGGCAACAGCTGTGAGGTTGGCCCAGGATCGGGCAGTGTTTCGTTCTGCTATGCATAAGGTCACTATGGGTTAGTACTGACTCGATGGCACCTAACAAAAACAACAATGTAAGGGGTGAGCCTTTTCTGTTATGAATGGAATTGTGTCCCCCCAGAATATGTGTTGGAACCCTTACTCTAGATATGTGATTTTAATATTGTTTGGAAATATTTTATTTGTTATGCAAATCAGGTTATATACCTCAGTTGGTTGAATTCTAAATCTAATCACTTCTATACACACATGCGTGCACACGTGGAAGAGGATGACAGACAATGGAAACAGGTGTATTTACGAGCCCAGGAAAAACAAGAGTTCTGACAGGTACTAGAAGCTGAAAGAGAGGAGGACAACCTCCTCCAAGAGCACACTTCTAGCTTCCTGAATAATGCTGTTGTTGTAGTGACATGCTCTTGAGCTGGTTCTGACTCATAGTCACCCTACATATGGTTTCCAAGCAGTGGCTGGTGGATTTGAACCATCAACTTTTTTTTCTGCCACACCACACCAGAACTACTTCTGAACTACAAGGAAATACATTTCTTTTTTTTAAAACCACAGATTTTGCTATTTGTGTTATGCCCACACTAGAACTAAACCCCCTGTGTTCTATCTCAAAAATACATTAGAAATGAGAAAATGTGCTAACTGGAAAAAAAAAAGTTTTAAAAAATGTTGTCTCGGCACAAGAGAATGCCCTGCCATTCGATATTTTCAGTCAGTTTGCTTAGTTTGAATTGTTTTGATCTTATGGGATGAATATTTCTTGTCAAAAATTATTCTTCAATTAATTTTATCTATAGACCAGCAAACAAAGATTATGCCATATGACTAGAATAAATAAATGGCTTTTTATCCTCCAGGAATTTAATTTAACAAGGTTTTCTATGAGAAGAAAGGAACTGAGGTCCAGGTTTCCTTTTGAGATGGGTCAATCTGAGTCCGTTCTATTGTAATTAGCAATGACAGGTGACGAGGTGCGAAATGCAATGTGTGATAGCATGAGCAGGGAAAGCCAGTCCTTGCTCCCATATCTGCTCATCCTTGGCTGTGATTGGCTGTGGACTTTCCTGCTTCCCTACTTTCCTAGTTTAGGTTTGCCAGAACAAAGCACCACACACTGGGGGGCTTCTTGGAACTGAATGTTTTTATTGGCTCATGGTCTGAATGCTGTTATTCCAAATTCAGGGTGTCAGCAGGGCCCTTTCATCAATGAGGGTTCTGGGACAGAGCTTTCCTTGTGACCTTCAGTGTCCGGTACCCCAGTGCTTCCTTATCGTGCAGCTACTACATAACACCAGGGTCATGGAGTTTCCTCTATGTGCCTCTTCTCTTTCAAAAGAACACTCAGGTGGGATTTGGACCTCACCCTATTCTTGGTGACTCATGTTAACCTAAGGGGCTCTGGTGGCATAATGGATTACAACCAGAGCTCCTAACCTTAGTAGTTCAAACCTACAAGCCCCTCCATGGAAGGAAGATAAGGACTTCTGCTCCTATAAAGATTTACAGCCTCGGGAACCCAATATAGTGTCGCTGTGAGTTGGAACTGATTTCACAGCACATAGCTCCCCCCTCCCCCCCCCACCCATACCATCATGTTAACCTAACTGATCACATCTGCAAAGACTATTTCCAAACACGGTCACATCCACAGGTGCTGGGGATTATGACTTCAACATACCTTTTGAGGAGCCAACATTCAATTTTTATCACCCCCAAAGACCATTTCTTCAGGATTATGGGAAGGCACCGACAAGGGCTGGGAACCTGCAACAGATTTCTGTTGGGAGCACATGTCGATTCCTGTCAAGTCTTCCTTGCAGAGCATGCGCTGTCAGATTTTACAAATGTCCTAATTCATTTTTCCTGGACTTCCAGTGTCTGAGTCCATTTGTGTTATGGCCACAATAGAACTAAAACCCCTTTTCTGTTTCTCACACATGGCTAACATGGCTTTACCTTGACTTCCTGGATCCATGTTTTTAGCTCCTAATGGTGTTTGTAGCTGAGTCATAGTTTTTATTTAAATTGAATTCTGACAATTGTCTTACCAGTTCTAGGACTCATTCTGAATCTAAACATGTTGTTCTCCTTCCTTCTGATGGTCATTCTGCCTCCACCACCTCTCACTGGGGACCCTTCACTTCAGAGACCCCCTCCCATCTTCCTTCAACTGTCATCTCCGATGCTGTTTGTCTATGGCCCTGGCTCTGCAGTAGGCAAACACCTCTTCACAATAGATTTCACTGGAAGGAGAAAGAGCATAAGGTCAGGACTAGGTTAAGAACATTTTCTTATATCAATTATTTCTAATTTTCAGCCCTTTTATCTCTATACTATTTTATTATGATTATTGTGTTTACAGTTCCTTGATAGTATTTTTTCTTGGAATGCTGTTAGATGCTTGTTTATCAGGAGTGCCTTGAAAAGAGTATGATGATTAAATTACTATAATTTCTACACAATTGGCTACATGTCAGGGAAACACGGAGTAGGTTATTTTATAATAGCGCTCCTAAATGATCAGATCTACTTAACAGAAAAGAGCATGTTGATTTCTGAGACCTTTTGAGCACATCCTTCTCCTTTTAAGTATACTGTAAGACCGAACACAGGAAATGCTGAATGGAAAATGTATGCGCATGCTCGCCATAACTCTTGTCAGTTTCTGTTTCCTGTATTCTGATTATTAGCTCGAGACAACTCAGACACAAAATGAAATTGAGCTAATTTCATTACGTTATCCAAACAGAAAATAGAAACTGTTAAGCAAATGTAAATAATAAATAGGTGATGTTGTATACTTAATCAATGGATATTTTTGACATTTTTAAATCCACACATATTTCCCTTTTCTTTATGGAAAAATCTACATTTACACATTTTTACACAAGCATGGCTACTTAAATGAGTAGAAATTTGGAACCATATTTACTTAATAGCTCGTGTGTGGAATCCAAAGTGGTTTACATTCATCATGAGCAGCATGTTTGATGGTAACAAAGAGGCATGAAGAATTTCTTTTAGGAAAACTATTTATTCATATATGAAATATATAGATGTTAAAAATGTGGATATTAATTTTTCCCCAAAATAAAAGGCTTAAGGATAATGCATACTGATTTTCCTATATTTAACCACTAATTTTAACTTTTTAAAAATTGCCACAACTTTCTGTTGAGATAAGGCATTATTTCCTACTTAAAAGTTCAGCTATGAAAATCTCTGTGTTCCCACTTTGGTATGAATCATTTTGCACCCAAGCCAAAAGCTAAAACTCTAGAACAACACCTATTAATGAAATTCCCCAGCCAGCTGAGCCCATGGCCCTACATCACTGGTAACCAATATGGCACATAGTGAGATGCTAAACAGTCCATTGTCCGTGTGAAACACCCAGAGACAGAAAAGGCACCCTACAGGTCCCAGTTCTGCCTTCTGTTTTCTCCTCCTCATATTAGAATTAACCTCTGTACTTTATTTATTATTTTTTCATATACTTTATTTTTTATGACAGTTTTGGATTTACAAGAAAATTGAGAAGGTAATACAAGTAGTCTCTAATTACCCCACACTCCATTTCCCCCATTATGGTCAAATTTGTATGGTAAATTTGTGATAACTAATGATCTGATCTTGATGTACTATTCTTCATTACAGTCTATATTTTATTCATATTTCCTTACCTTTACCAATTTTTCTCTTGCAATTATTTAGGCTCCTCTAGGCTCTGGTAGCATAGTGGTTACGAGACAGACTGCTAGCCTCAAGGTCAGCAGTTTGAAACTACCAGCTGTTCCGTGGGAGAAAGATGAGGC
>NW_006408539.1:25033655-25034531 GCF_000296735.1 Chrysochloris asiatica
GGAGTATTGTTCAAGGAATAATAGTGACAACCTCCTCAAATTGTCCCCAGGTGTAAACCATTAACCCAGATGTCCTCCTTCCTCCTGAAAGCCTAAGCCAGGTAAGTGAAACAGCTTGACTCTCTTCAGACCTTTTAAATCCTTTTCACCTTTACCCATTAGAGATTAAGTGCTATAGGTATGTTAATTAGCCTTGAGAAGCCTCGAGTCACTGCCTTAGGATTTGAGCCTAAAAAGTAATTTTTAACAATTTGCTTGAATTTTTGGAAAATTAAGGATGTTAGATTATTAAGACAATTTGTGATGTATATTTTAGAATTTGTTCCTGTAAATCATTGTGTCCTGCTCTGAACGATTAATCACATTTCATTTCTGTACCGTGTCTTAATAATCCGCTTCTTCTTTTGTGTAAAATCCCTCCCTGAAATAAAAGACAGACGCAGATTGAATCCTGCATGAATTACTGCCTGCAGGGCCATGATGCCTGCAATCCAGGGTCTGCCTGCCAGTCTTGCATCCACTCTGGTCTCGGGGTGTCTCTTTGTCTCTCTCATCATGTCTTTGTGTATATTCTTTCTCTATATCTTTCGCTGCCAGATCTCCTTACTTTGTGAACCAAACTTCCCTGTCGAGGCTGGTCCCCAACAGGAAACTAATATTCATAAAGCAGTCAAGGATTTTAGTATTATTTACCCTCTTCAAGTTATACCTAGAGCCCTGTATCCCAGGGTCCTGTTGTTCCAAGGTTGAATGTGCATCATTAATTACCTCTGTCCCACTAGGCCATGCAAACATGTCTTAGTGTTCCCCAATCTATCTTGTTCTTCCACCTCTTTCCCCCCTTCTTGTATTGCCCTCCCCAACTTCCAAACTAAA
>NW_006408539.1:25037124-25045217 GCF_000296735.1 Chrysochloris asiatica
GTATTCTGTGTTGTTGCTGACAGAGCTCCTTACTGCACTTCCACCCAATCCGCCATCTTGTTTGTTCTGACCTCACTCATCAAGTTTTGCCATTGTAAAGTTGATATTTTCCCCCACTATCGATAATGTGTAGTCCTGGTACAGCACTGTGTATTAATATGCTGGACAGCAAGGTCAACTTGAACTGTAAGGTCAGCTGTTCAAGCTCACCAGCTGTTCCTTAGAAACTATACAGGATTGCTATGGGTCAGAACCGACTCGACAGCATTTAACAACCATAGTGCTATTGTACTTCTTGAGAGCAGTATTGTTAGAAATGAATTCTGATGTCACACAAAAGAAACGTGATGAGACTAAATTACCTTATTGTTGTTGTTAAGTGCCGTCGAATCAGTTCCCGACCAACTGCGACCCTGTGCAGGGTTTCCAAGGCTGTAAATCTTTACAGGAGCAGAAAGCCTCATCTTTCTTCCATGGAGCACCTGATAGTTTTGAATTGCTGACTTTGCTGTTTGCAGCCTGATTTGTAACCACTACACTACCAGAGCTCTTTGGCAAAGCAAAATTTACTCCTGCAAGAAGGGGCATGTGCATAGCCATACAGGAACAGCCCAGCAAGCACACTGAGTGGGCAGTCTACTCGGGTTTTTAATCCCTGACACAAGTCTTAAGACTATGTCTCACCCCATTGGCTAAGGCTTTGACTGCAAAATATTTTCCTTAACCTGGTTGGCTAGTTTAAGTTACTAATCCGTGACATTCACATTTCAGGAAATAATTAAAAAGTCAAAGAGAGGTCATACAGTCCCTTCTCACTTCAGTAAATAGTAAAAGGAAAAGAAAGATATTAAAGTCTCTGCTCACTTAGGGAAGTAGTCAAAGAAAAAGAGAGATCATAAGGTCTGTACTCACGTCAGGAAGTAGTCAAAGAAAAAAAAGAAAGGTCACTTGAGTACAATACACAGGATTATAATAATTTTTGGAAAAAAGATATTCATTTCTACAGTATGTATAGCTGACACTTGAGGAGTGGAGAGCTCTGTTCCCCCTTTCCTCAGGGTGGGATGGACATAAGCTTGTGGGAATGGAGAGATCAGTCATTAAATTAGGAGAGACTTCAAGGAGACTGTGAAGAGGAGCAAGGCCCCAAAGGAAGAACCGACTTAGTTTTAGAAAGTGGAACAGGATTGGGGAAGAGTGACCCAAAGCGCTCAAGCAAAGCAGCAAAACTGCATGAAAATGAAAATATTTATTTCACAGATTTTAGAGAGAAGTATGTTTAAATAGTCATACTATGACCAGGTAGAAAGGTCATAATGGATTCTTTTTGAGTCTTAATTTTGGTGATGCTGTTAACGGAACTCAATAACAAGGATTTTCTGTGAGGTAGAAATGAGAGTTTTGTGATGATGATGATGACAAAGACTAAGTGGGATACAATCTTGTCATTGCACACATGGGGCTAACTATTTTGTTAGTTTTTTGCTCTGTGGTTCCTATTCACGAGATAATGGTTCATAAGACAGACTTATTCTCCTAAAATGTCAAATAAAAGATCAGTGTAAATCTTCCTTTGCATCTAAATGGACTGGCTTGAGCCCTGACTGTGATATGTGGTATGTGTACATGTGTGTGCGTGCACGTGTGCTCACTGCTTGTAAATATGCTGAACCACAGCTTTCCTAACCACTAGTGCATTTCTGTGCTTTTTACTTTAACACATTTTCTCTGAAAGAGCAAAGATGAATATCTTGGAGTTATAAAAGGAAATTAAAGAAAAATTCAACATTTTATCAGTTTCTTTCTTCAAAATTTTAAGTTGCAGTCTGATACAAAATAATAAAATGACCTATCACCCAAGAAACTAAGAGAAAATAAGATGTTAAAAGTAAGCATGTATATTTGATTTGAATGCCATTTTATCCTTAGGCAAATTTGTGCAATTATTTTATAGGTCAATGGAGGTGAGAGAAAAATATAGAAACTTTGAGAGATGTTTCCATCTTAAAAATATGTTTAAAACTGCAGTTCTCTTTGGATAATGTGACTCTACAATTATAAAATGTGATAGAAGATGGTGTGGAAATATTTTATTTTGTTGCTGCTATTAATTGCCATTGTGTCAGTTCTGACTCATAGAGGCAGTGCATGCACTTTCCCATTAAGTATTTGATGGATTTGAACCACCTTCAAGTCTGACTCATAGCGACCCTGTGTAAGGTTGCTGAGGAGTGACTGGTGAGCCTGTATGATCTAGCTGGTACCTGTGGCCTGGACTCAGTAGACTAAAGTTAAGGTATTGGCAGGACTGAGTTTGTTTCTGGCATCTGCCATAGAGTCTGATTACAAGGTCGTTCAGATTGTTGGTGAGATTCAGTTCCTTGTGGTTGTAGGACCAAGACCCCTGTATCCTTACTGACTGTTGGCTCAGAGCTGAGCTTTGCTCCTACAGGTTGCCCTCGTGTTCTTCTGACGCTTCCCATGTGGCCCCTTCTAGCCTTGTTGAGGCAGCCCCTCCTTCTAAAGCTTTGAATTTCTTCCACTTCTTCTGTTGCATCCTTCTCACTTCTTCTCTGCCAGAGAAAGTTCTATGCTTAGTTATTAAGCATAGATTGGATCACGAGGGTTGCCCAGGATAATCTTCTTATCTTAGTGTCCACACCTCAGCTACCTCTTTTGTGATGTAATACAATATATTCATGGTCCCCAGGATTACACTATGCACATTTTTATGGTGCTATTCTAGGGAATCCTGGTGGAATAGTGATCAAATTCTCAGCTGCTAATGAAATGGTCTCTGGTAGCATAACAGTTAAGAATCAGCACGCTAATCTCAGGGTCAGCAGTTTGAAACTACCAGCTGTTCCGTGGGAGAAAGATGAGGCTTTCTGCTCCCGTAAAGATTTACAACCTCGGAAACCCTGTACAGTGTCACTGTGAGTAAGAACCGACTCCATGGCACATAACCACCACCACCACAGTCAACCAAAAGACAGAATACTCAAGTGAAATCACTGTTTAGAAGTATCATTCCCGTTGCAAACATCTTGTGGGTAAGCAGAAAACAACCAAACAAAAACACACCAACACATAGGAGCATTGAGTTTGAATTACTCACATTTTAAACTGAGGATTCTCTTTCATTGTAAAGGCACTGCAAACTGCTGTTGTTGTTAAGGGCCTTCAAGCCAACTCATAATGACCTTACTCAAGAGAGGGAAACACCGGCCTGGTCCCATACCAGGCTCAAAATCACTGTACCCTTGAGTCTATTGCTGGTGCCACCATGCCAGTCTATCTTCTTGGGGTCTTCTTCTTTCTTGCTGACCCTCCACTTTATCAAACATGATGTCCTTCACCAGGGACTGGCCACACCTGATTACATGGCTGAAATAGGAGAGACGAAGTCTCATCATCCTGGCTTCTAAACTAGATTCCCCAAAAGAAAGTAGTTATGGTATTCCATTCAAAGGAAAAAGCGAACTGGCAACATAATTCACAATTGGGTAAGAGATGCACTGTAACATATATCATGTTTTATGTATTTCATTTGATTATATAAATTTGAAGAGCATATACTATTTAGGAGCCAAGACTGAGATATCTGCAGGCTGACTTTGTTTTCTCTCCATCCCATCGAACCAACTGTTTTTCTTGTCAGCTCCAATGCACAGTGGCTCGCTGCTTGGTTTAATGGGCATTCTAGGACATGCATAGCTAGTTTCATTGCATTTTGTTTAACTGCACTTTGCATAGATTGCATTTCTTTCCCTATCAATGGAGCCACCCTACATAGAGCAAGTATCTTAGTAGCATTTTTACTTCCTGTGTCTGTGTCACACTTTGGCCATTCTCACAGTATTTCAAACATGTTCATAGTGCACTGGGAAACCAAAATACGTATATGACTCTTTTTATTGTGGTTGTCCAGAGTCGAACCTGTATATCTCTAAGGTATAGCTGCACATCCTGTTGTTGTTGTTAAGTGATGTCAAGTGGGTTCTGGCTCACAGGACTCCATATAGGGTTTGAGGAGTAGTTGGTAGGTTTGAACGCAGACCTTGTGGTTCAAACTGACCTTGGGGTCCAGTGCTTATCCTGTAGCACTGCACCAGGACTCCACAAATAAATGGGTATATTGACCTGAAATACATTTTTTTTTCTTCTTAAATGACAATAGGAAAAAATGTTTAAATTTCATCCCACTGGGGATGTTTATTATACTGGGAGACTAAATATAAAGTCGTGGAGTACTTGTCTGGCACTGTAGGATAAGGATTGGGCTGTTAACCACAAGGTACATGATTCAAATCCACCTGTATAGGGTCACTATGAGTTGGAATTGACTTGAAGACACTTAGCAACAACAATGTCATACTCTGGGGAATGTGGTGACTCTGAAGGTTAAGCACTCGGCAACCAACTACAAGGTCAACTACAGCCACTGGTCACTCCACAGGAGAAAGATTAGACTTTCTGCTCCTGTAAAGATTCATAGCCTTGGAAACCTTATACAGGGTGGCTGTAAATCAGAACCAACTCCACTGCACTTAACAACAACCACAATAACAAATACAAAGTCTTAGAGGACATAATACATTAAGAGAAAGAATAAAGAAAAATCCTTGGTAGTAGAATTCACAATTAAATGCTACAGAGAACCAGATATTGCAGACCTTCATAAAAACCAGTGAGAATAACTGTCTTTTATTTCACAAAGAATAGAGTAAAATGATGAAAAGTTTTATAGTTAAAAATTATTAGTGGTTAGGCACATTAAAAAACAAGGATTCTTGCTAAAAGACAACTTCTTAAGGTTCAAAAAGATTGAAACAATTTCTCTTGTTAATAGACATTTTGCAATTCCTCTCACAGCTTGGACCATCAGTCTTACTAAGATACAGTTAAAGGGGGGAGGGTATGGGGAAGACTTGGCTCTTGAGAAGGGTTAGCTCTACACTACAGGGATTCTAATTCCTAGCTTCATTATAGAATTAAATTAGATTGAAATTGTTGCCTCTTTTTTTTCCTTTCTTCTGAACATAGAAAAAGAATGTTAACTTAACCCAGAATTGCTGCTCAATTCAATGTTTTGCAGCCTTTTCTTCCCAGCAAGGCCGAAAGTGCAGGCATTGATATTCTGATGGAAATCTGCATGGTATTGTTAGCAATGGGTAAGTGATCTGAAAGTCCCTACACAGCCCATACCACTCTGATGAAAGCTTAGCATTTGTTTTCTTGCTCTTTGGAGCAGACAGCTTGCTGCCTAGAATTAGAAATATGAAAGGCAGAGGAACTGCCCATGGTGCAAAGAATGTTTCTTGCTCTCCTATTTTCATAAGGTAGGCGAGTTCCCAAACTTTCTTTAAAAATAACTTGGATCACTCACATGTGAGTCTAGATCTTCTTTATAGAGTTTCTCAAGGAGTTCCCATCCCACGCTCCTGATAAGCTTGTAGATCTACCAAGCTTTTAATTATATTTAACAAAGGAAGGTTTCAATTGACTACAGTATTAATGAAAGCAAGGCTTGTGTTTATTTTCTACATTGAAAATATCACTCATGTCTCAATTTTCTAGCTGGCCTATGATTTGAGAGAATTTGCTATTGATTAAAGAAAACACAGAACGTTTTCACACAACTATTTATTCTAATTAGTACAGGTAACCTTTGAAGTTAGGTATGGTAATTGAGTTACCAACAATGGCAGCACCCAACCTTGCCTTTCTTTTCTTTTTTTGGCAACTGGACTCCTGGTGTGGCACTGTAGGATCAGCACTGGACTGTGAACCATAAGATCGGCAGTTCAAACCCACCACCTGCTCCTCAGAAATCCTATACTAGGCTCTATGAGTCAAATTTGACCTTACAACACTTAACAACATAAGAGGAGTTCTGGTGTGGCAATGTAGGATAAGCACTGAACTACTTACTGCAAAGTTGGCAGTCCAGATCCACCAGGCACTCCTTGGAAACCCTATACATGATTGAGTTGGAACCTGTTTGAAGGCACTTAACAACAACAACACACTGTTAAGAAGGAGGGAAACCTGGTGGCACTGTAAGGTAAGCACTGGATTGATAGTCACAAGGCTGACAGCTCAAACCCACCAGTTGCTCCATGGGAGAAAGATGAGGTTTTCACTTTCATAATGATTTACAGCCTCCGAAACCCTATACAACAAGGGTGTTGAACCTCTGGCCTGTAGGCTGTCTAAACCCATGAAATCCTGTGGTTTGGCCCTGCCAAGGCAACTGCAGGTGAGACTCAAAATTCAGTAAATCTAAGGGATATTTTTCTTAGCAACATAAATTTATATTAAGTGATGTTATAAGTATCAAACTGGCCCTTGACAGGAAAAAAGGTTCCCTACCCCTGCAATACAGGTTCCCTAGGAATAGGAATTGACTCCGTGGCAGCGGACAGTTTGGGTGTGTTAGACTGTTGAGAAACTATCATAGATCCTATACATTGCTTCAAAACTCAATGTAAGATAAATGAATTTGGGAGACCCATTAAACACCAAAACCCCACTGCTGGCAGCTCGATTCTGGGTCATAGCAACCGTATAGGACTGTTCCTTTGGGTTTCGAGACTGCAAATCTTCTGGAAGCAGACAGCCTCAGGTTTCTCCCTTGGAGAAGTCTGTGAGTTTGAAATGGTGACTTTACAGTTATCAGCCCACTAAACCACAAGGGCTAACCCACTGTACCTTCAGGGCTCCAAATTCTGAGTGTTACATAAAAACTCCCAGTGTTTTCTCATGGTTGCATTCAAAATTGTAGTTTAAAAAAAATACAACTACCCTAATTGATAAGTGATTGATTATTAGAATAAGAAAAAAACTATTTTAGAGATGAGTCACATACATCTGTTACCCGTAGTTTCTGTTGGAATTTTACAACCTTCTCTAAGCTCTTGACACATTTGTGCCATTCATAGCACTAAGTGAGCTCTGTTTCTCTCCCTGTCTCCTCCTGAGCTGTGTTCTACAGAGCTCCTAGATACATTAGGGCCCTGCAGGTTTCAATCCTGCTAGTCCTCTGGGAAAGGATCATCTTTTCTTCTCCAGCAATGTCACCCATAGGGATGATGACATACTGGTGATGTATCCAGATTCTGAAGATATTCTTACCATGGGGGCTGATTGATTTGTTACAGTGATTTATTCTTGGTCTATGTACAGGTTCCTCATGAGCACAATTAAGTGTTCTGGAATATCCATTCTTTGAAATGTCATCCATAGTTTATATGAGCCACAGAGTTGAATGCCTTTGTATAGTCAATAAAGCACAGGTAAACATCTTTCTGGTATTCTCAGCTTTCAGCCAACATCTTTCCTACCTCAGTACTGATAACCCTTGTTCCATGTCCTTTTCCGAATCTGACTTGAATTTCTGGCAGCACCCTCTCAATATACTGCTAAACTCAGCAGTTTTAAAAAATTATCTTCAGCAAAATTTACATGTAATAATAATGATATTGTTCAATAATTTCACAATCCTTTGAGTTACCTTCCTTTGGAATGGGCACCATTATAGATCTCTTACAATGGGTTGACCAGCAAATTGTCTTCCAAATTTCTTGATATAGATGAGTGAACACCTCCAGCTATACATCAGTTTTTTTGAAACATTTCAATTTGATTCTTTCAATTCCTGTTGCCTTGTTTTTGTTTGGTTTTTTGTCAATGCTTACAATGCAGCTTAGACCTTGTCCTTCAGTATAATCAGTTTTTTTGATCATATCATACTTCTTAAAATGGTTGAGCTTTGACCATTTCCTTTTGACACAATAACTATGTATTGATCCCATTTTCTTTTTATACTTTTTGCGTCATTCAATATTTTGCTCATAGAATCTTTCAGTATTTCAACCAGAGACTTGACTTTATTCTTCAATTCTTTCAGATGGAGCCATTTCAAGTATGTTTTTCCCTTTTGGTTTTCTGAATCCAGATCTTTGCACATTTCTTTATAATACTTTGTTTTCTCTAGCTGGCTTTTGAAATGTTCTGTTCAGCTCTTTATGTCATCATTTCAATGACCTTTTGCTTTCTTCATAGATGATGTTCTTTTTTTTTTTTTTTTT
>NW_006408539.1:25045317-25050791 GCF_000296735.1 Chrysochloris asiatica
TATGTTTTTCCCTTTTGGTTTTCTGAATCCAGATCTTTGCACATTTCTTTATAATACTTTGTTTTCTCTAGCTGGCTTTTGAAATGTTCTGTTCATCTTTTTATGTCATCTTTTCAATGACCTTTTGCTTTCTTCATAGTTTATGTTTTTTTTTTTTTTTTTTTTTTAAGTTTTTATTCACACAGAGTGGACGGAGATGGGCAACTTGGACATTGGATACTCAAATGGGGTGGGGGGGAACTATAAAGGCAAGAAGTGACTGGCTTACAAGCTTTCAAGGGGGAACCTAGTGCTAGGGAGCATAGAGGAAGGCAGAATCTCCAGTGGGTACTATTCAATCTGTCTGGGCGGAGCGGATGAAAGGAAATACAGATGGGTAACTCGTGATACTGTAGTGAATAATGCTTATCAGGACGGATTATGAGGGTTGGAAATGAAAAGGTAGACATTTGGAACAAGGAAGGGAGTGATTAATTCTACAGGCTAGGGGCGGAGGTATGTGAGACCATCAAAGGAGAAGAGCTGAGAGCGGGACCCTTCCCAGAGAAACAGAGATGCCTGAGATGGAGACAGAGACGATGACGTGGAGTAATAAAGTGGCTAGGGACTTTGGATCCAGAGAGGGAAAGGGACTGTGGGCTGAAAACTAGGTGGGGGCGGGGGAAGTGTAGGGGCAGGCTTCTAGGATATACCCTTTGGTTGGTTGATGATGCATGGAGGGGATTGCAACCATGGCAATGAGATGATATACAATGGAATGAATGTAAAACTAAAGTTCTCTCATGTAAACTATCATATAATTCATAATAAAACATTTAAAAAAAGTTTTTATTGAGAATTGAGTGATAGTTTACATGGGGGAATATCAGTTTTACACTCATCATTTCATTGCAATGATTACAATCTTGTCCATGCATCACATAGATGATGTTCTTGATGTCATCTTACAACTCTTCTGGTCTTCAGTCATTAATTTATAATGCATCAAATCTGTTCTTGAGATGGTTTCTGAAGTCAGGTAGAATATATTTAAGGTCATATTTTGGCTCTTTTGAACTTATTTTAATTTTCTTCAGCTTCAGCCTAATGCATGTAAGCATTGATGGTCTGTTCCACAATTGGGCCCTGGACTTGCTTATAGACTGATGATATTGAGCTTACCCATTGTTTCTTCCCACAGATGTAGTCAATTTAATTTCTGTGTATTCCATTTGGTGAGGTCCACATGCACAGTAATTGAAAAAAGTATTTGCAATGAATAAGTACTTGGTCTTTCCAAATTCTTTCATGAGATCACCAACATCATTTCATCATTAAGACCAAAATTTCCAACAACCCTTCCTCTTTGTTTCCAACACTTAAGATAAATCACGAAATTCTCTTTTTAACAATGAATGTGATGCCATTCCCCTTCAATTTGTCATTCCTGGCATGGCAAACTATATTATTATCTAATAAAAATGACTAATACCAGTCCATTTCAGATCACCAGTTCCAAGGATATTGGGCATTATGAGTTCCATTTGATTCTTGATGATTTCCAGTTTTCCTAGAGCACAGCCTTCGGTAAGATTACATCTCAATGTCAAGAAAACAAAAATCCTTACCACTGGACCAATAAACAACATTCTTATCAATGGAGAAAAGATTGAAGTTGTCAAGGACTTCATTCTTCTTGGATCAACTATCAACACTCACCGAAGCTGCAGTCAAGAAATCAAATGACATATTGCATTAGGCACAGCTGTTGCACAAGACCTTTTTAAAGTGGTGAAGAGCAAAGATGTCAGCTTGAGGACTAAGGTGCGCCTGACCCAAGTCATGGTATTTTCAATAACCTCCTATGGATGTGAAAGCTGGACAGTGAATAAGGAAGACTGTAGAAGAATTGATGCCTTTGAGTTACGGTGTTGGAGGAGAATACTAAAAGTGCCATAGGCTTCCAAAAGAACCAATAGATCTGTTGGAAGAAGTGCAGCCAGAATGCTCCTTAGAGGCCAAGATGGCCAAACTTCATCTCTTATACTTTGGACATATTGTCAGGAGGGAACGGTCGCTAGAGAAGGATATCATGTTTGGTAAGATAGAGGGTCAGAGAAAAAGAGGAAGATTCCCAACTAGATGGATTGGCCAGATGGCAGCATCGATGGACTCAAGTGTGGCAACAGTAGTGAGGTTGGCCCACGATCGGACATTGTTTTGTTCTGCTGTGCATAAGGTCGCTATGAGTTGGTGCCGACTCGATGGCACCTAACAACAACAAATCATTCAATATTGCAACCAGAGGCTTAAATTTATTATTTAATTCTTTCAGCTTGAGAACTACGAAGCATTTTTTTTGCTTTTGGTTTTCTGACTCCAGACTTAACATCAGGACCGTGTAGCTGTCTCTGTAAAGACAAACTTTAGTACGCCCTCCTTTACCTCTTTGTTTCTGGGTGGGTTAAGTATAACCTTAGAGGCATGGGGCTTTAAGCTGCAAATCTATGTACAGTTATAAAGATATTAGAAAATGAGCAAGTCTATCTTGAAAATATGAGTGTAATGGATTGTACCCACAATTATATGAAGGATGAGGTTCCTTTTTCTCTTTCTAATATCTTTAGGAGATTAATTTGTGTACAGATTTATAAGCTTTATTTGAAACTCATGAATTGAGGCCAGTGTTTGATCCAGAAGTCAAACAAGAACTCTGAAGAGCAGCAGGGAGTGGAAGATTTTCATGAGCACAGGCACACAGGAATAAGGAAGCTTCGCTGGGCCAATTTTGGATTGGCTGACGTACATTTTGTTTCCTTAATTGGGATTCAGGGGAAATTCTGAATGAGGTTAAGCTGAGTAGACAAGTCCTGATTAGCTAGTTTAGCTTTCCATTTCTGGTAGTCAGTTCCTAGAATGTCAGGAACTTACAGAAAACAGTAAAACAGAAACTGGTTTAGCTAGGTATTGGTTTGGTGATGTGGGATTAGCACAGTGACCCTAATGTTGGTCAGGTTAACAGGCTTAATGCTTATTCAGTAATATAACTTTTCTTTCTCTTTAGTTTTTTTATGGAGAGGGCTTCTAAGTTGGGAATAGATTTTATTTTTATTTTTTTCCAATATAGGCCAGAATTTGAACTCATATATTCCAGCTTCTAGGAGTCCCAGTGGCACAGTGGAATGTGTTAGACAACGAACTGAAATCTTGGTGGTTTGAACCTACCAAGCAGCTAAAAGGAAGAAAGGTCCTGGTGATCTGCTCTGTAAAGATTACATCCTAAAAGTCCTGTCATATGGGGTGGCCATGACTTGGAATCCTTCCTCAGGATACAAGAGTTACAACAATGTTAACTTCAGAGGTTTATGTCCTTAAGGGTTTGGCAATCGGGCCTCTAACATGACTGAGTCTGCTTTAGGGTTTGTTTGGACATACTTGTTCTCAGGGGTTGAATTGTGTCCACATACTTCCACCCAAAATGGTGTCAGGTTGACTGGAGCATGATTCTCAGAGGTTTGGGGTATATATGTGATGATCTGCCATGGTGTGATCTGATATGATGAACCAGTAAGAAGATAAAGGGTGGGATGCACGTACAGGAGGTTGCCAAGAGTATGGCATGTGACACCTTCTGCCTCACAACAGATAAAAGGAGAGAGATGTGAGCAGAAAAAGAGGGTCCCATTGTCACCAGGAAGATTCAGCAAGGAGTGGAGTGCATCTTGGACTGTGACGTTCTTAGGTCCAGAGACATGGAGAACTCCAAGGAATTCTGGGCCTACTGATGCTGAAAGGACTCAAGGGTCTTTCTCCAGAAAGCCTCCTAGGCTGTGAGAAAATCAATATCTACTTGTTAAAGCCATCCTTCTGTGGTATTCCTGTTATAGTAACACTAGGGAACTAAGATACTTGCTGACATCAGAAACACATATTGGAAAACAAGTAAGTAGAGGTGTCTTCATTATTCAGTGCTGATATAACAAAAAACAGCCTATGTGGGTGCCTTTAAGAAACAGAATTTTATTACTTTACAGTTTAGGAGGCTTGAAGTCCACATTCATGGTGCTAGCTCTAGGGTTTTTTCTCTCTGTTGGGTCTGGAGCAAGGTACTTAACTTTTGTCTGGGCTGTCAACACATGCTGGCATCTCTCTTCCCCTGCCTCTCTTTATTATCTTGAATTGAATCTCTTTTAAATCTCAAAAAAGGTTGACTCAAGATCATACCCTTCACTAATCCTGACTCATTAGTGTAACAAAGACTATCCACTCAACTGTGATTATAACCACAGGCTTAGAGATTACAATGTACAACAAACATATTATTGTTGTTATTAAGTGCCTTCTAGTCAGTCAGTTCTGACCCATAGCAATCCTGCATAGGGTTTCCAAGTAGCAGCTGGTGAGCTTGAACCACTGACCTTGCAGATAAAACCGACTTTGCAGTCCAGCGCATTAACTCACAGGGCCACTGTAGTATATAATTCAAAATTGGAATGAAAGAAGAGATAAAGATATCAAGCAAGTCAATCTCAATTCCAGCAGAACAATTGACATTACCTCTCAAGCAGTCATCTGTTCCTTTGAGATCATCTGGACAATGGCTGTAATTCGGAGACTCTGGTGTTAACCTTACCCTCTGGATTCTGTATGGCGATCACCTGGCCCTAGGCTTCAGCTCTGTCTTCTGGCCACTGGGAGGGCAACTCTGTTGCTTGGTTTTGGGCACACACATTCTCCTAATCCATCTGATTGGTGACGCCACCTCCTTGGTCCTACCAGGTTCCATTCTTCTGTCGAGTGAGCATGATAGCCCGACCCTTTTGGGTGGAAACTCCTTCCCCCAGTCTCACATTTTGGAACCAAGCTGGCAAACACTTGACTCTTTGAAGTCTAGGGAAGTGTTGTCCCACCCTCTGAGATCCAGGAGACAGTGACCTCATTCTTTGAAAGGGAAAAGATCTTGTGTTATAGGCTGCTTCCAGAATTTCTACTGATCTCTCAGCAGCACCAAGGATCTTCCTCGTCTTTTCTTGGAGGACTACAGATGTGCCTCCTTCAGCCTGTTTCATGCTATAGAATTCCAAGAGGCAGACAGAATTCTTGCCTTTTGTTTTTTCTCTCTCCCCTTCTGTCTAAGCAGATAGGGTTTTTTGTTGAGATAGTTGGTTAGATCCATTAGTCACAGGCTTGATATCTTCCACAAAAAGATGTGTAGCCAAATTCTTGTGAATTTTCTTGGATACCTGTCCTTAGTTGGTTCAACAGAATTTTCCAAAATGACAAGATCTGTTTTCATTTTGCACAGTTCATTTTATTTTTATTTTTTTAAGTTTTTATTGTGAATTGAGTGATAGTTTACATGGGAGAACATGGATTTTTTTTTTTTTTTTTTTGATGTTTACGTGTGCTTTATTGACTATACAAAGGCTTTCGATTGTGTGGATTATGACAAGCTATGGACAATATTGCAAAGTATGAGTATTCCGGAACACTTA
>NW_006408539.1:25051368-25058825 GCF_000296735.1 Chrysochloris asiatica
GGGGGGAAGGGATGTGCACAAAAATACTCAGGAATATATAATAATTTAAACACTCAAAGGGCACATTCTGCAAGCCTGCCTCCTTGTTGCCAACACTCAATCTTTCTCTTTCCATGAGTCTAGAATCCTCCACTGCTCTCTCTCTCCATGTTCTCATTTCACCTCCATCTCTGGTGTCTCTGCGTCTCTGGATAGGGTCCTGCATTCCGCTCATGCTCTTAACCCTTGATGCTCCTAGGGTCCTCTGTTTCTGGACTGTAAGTTTAACTACTCCCCTGTTTTTTTGTTTTTTTTTTTTTTACAAAACTTCTACCTTTTGAGTTGTGACAGTCACAGTTAGTCATGATAACAATTACTCACTATTCAATCATAATGATCTTATCCCCATCTCTTTTCACCAGACCGATCTAGGCAAGATGAAAACTATTCAGTGGGGACTCTACCTTCCCTTGAACACTCTTAAATTAAACTATCTCTTGAAAGTTTGTAAGCCAGTCACTTTGTGCCTTAATCACCCCCTCATTTTAGGTAGCCAATGTCTAAGTTGCCTGTCCCTATCTCCCCTGTATACAGAGGGGATAGCATTGATATTTGATCTGAAGACTCATTTCCCTAGTTAATTTTTAAGTCCATCATTTTCCTCTCACATTTTATTAAGGTTGACAAGGAGAAACCATGTTTCCCTTTTTGGATCTTTCTTAGAAATCTCATCAGCCAGATAGTCAAGTTCATCACTTACAAGTTCTACCATCTACCAAACATTTCAATATAATTCAAACAAGTTCTTTGCCACTGTACAAAAATCATTACCATTCTTCCATTGTGCAATTACCTGTTCATTATTTTCTTTTAAAGCCTACTAGAAGCTCATTTAATTTTAACATTACTGGCTACATTATTTTGCTGGTGCCATATGTATTATTTAAGAAGACAGAGACTTTCTTTACAACTCTCATTTCCTTCTAAGACCTCAACAAAGCTGCATGTGTCATCCATCATTCTGTTTCCAAACATTATAAGCTTTTACTATTTGTTGTCCTTGTTAAGTGCCTCCAAGTTGATTCTGACTCACAGTGACCCAGTGTATGTTTTCTGAGGAGCAGCTGGTGGTGGGTTTGAACTGCTGACTTTGTGGCTAGCAGTCCAGTGCTGATCATTTTGTATGTGTGTGTTAAGTGACATCAAGTCGGGTCTTACTCATAGTCAACCTGAATAGGGTTTCTGAGAGTGACTGGTGTGTTTGAACCACCAACCCTGCTGTTAGTAGTCCAGTGCTTACCTTACAGCACCACAACAGGACTCCTATTAGGCAGCTTTAAATTCCTCCAGTCTTTATTCATTATACAGTTACAAAACCACTTACACAGTATAGGTATTTGTTAAAGTAGCACCCAATTTCATGCTGCTATATTCCAAAATGGGCTGCTAATATCATGGTCAGCATTTGGAAACTACCAGCTGTTCTGCGGGAGAAAGATGATGCTCTCTGCTCCTGTAAAAATTTACATCCTCAGAAACCCTGTGCAGGGACACTATGAGTCGGAACCAACTCCACGGTACTTAACAACAACAACAATATTCTAAATTATCCAGTGGAGTCCTGGTGTGGCACTGTGGGTTAATAATGCACTGGACCGCAAGGTCTGTTTGAACTGCAAAGTTGGCAGTTCAAGCTTACCAGCTGCTTCTCGGAACCCCTATACAGGGTCACTATAAGTCAGAACCAACTCAACAGCACTAACAACAGCATCAACAACAATTCTAACAGAAGTATCCAAGTGGATGACACCAACGAACAGTTTGGTAGTGGTGGTGGTGGTGATGTGCTGTGGAGTCGGTTCCGACTCATAGAGATCCTGTACAGGGTTTCTGAGGCTGCAAATCTTTTTGGAGCAGAAAGCCTCATCCTTCTCCTGCAGAACATCTGGTAGTTTCAAACTACTGACCTTGAGATTAGCAGCCCAATTCTTAACCAATATGCTACCAGAATAAAAGTTCAAATTTAGGATGCTGACTTGAGGGGAAGTTTTTCTCCCACTGGCAGCTCTGGAAGAAGATCCTGGTCTCATCCAAGCTTCTGCCCCGTGGCAAATTTTGTCTACTCCGTGTCTTCCTTCCCCTATTGCTTTTGGCTAGCTTGCATGCATGTATGTATATCTGTATGTATGTATGTATGTATGTATGTATGTATGTATGTATGTAATCTCAAAAGAGATAGACTGAAGATACATACCACATTAATGTTACCACACTGTAACAAAGACAACCTGTTTCCAAATAGGATTATGACTACGGGTATAGAGGTTAAGATTGACAATCCATAAATTTGGGGGGCACAATTCAGCTCATAACAAGAAGTAATGCTATTTTAGAGAGCATTCCAAATGACCTCTATTATTTATAAGCAAGAAAGCACTTATAAACTTTAGTGATTTATTAGTAATTCCAGGTTTTCATTAACACATCTCTGACTTGCAAAGGTGCACGTGATCCGAATTCGCCTTCTGTCTTCATTATCTAATGATATTACAGAGGAAATGCAACAAGTGTTTGGCTACAAATGTGGATGCTTTTCTCTCTCACAGTGTAGGAAGCTAGAAGTCCAGATTCAGAGGGTAAGCTCTCAGGGGAAGACTTTCCCTTTGTTGGTCCTGGGGAAGGTCCTTGTCTCCTTTCAGCATCTGTAACCTCAGTAATCCTTGGAGGTCTCCATACACCTTGGCATCCATTTTCCTCTGGATCTAGGAGCTTCACAGAGCAGGGATACAAGGTCCAAAGGACACACTTCACTCCTGGCTCTTCTGTCTTGGTGAAAACAGGCCTATCATTCTCAGCTCAAGTCTGTCTCCTTTACCCTTATCTTTATCTTCTAAGATAAAAGGTGCTGTGTACCACACCCTTGGGAATCTCCCATAAATACCATTAGAGTGGTGGTGGAATTAAGGGTGGTAGTGGTTACGAGTCGGGCTGCGAACCACAAGGTCAGCAGTTCAAAACTACCAGCTGTTCCACAGGAGAAAAATGAGGCTTTCTGCTCCTGTAAAGATTTATAGCCTCAGAAACCCTGTACAGGGTTGCTATGGGTTGGAACCGGCTCCACGACACATCACAACAACAACAACAACAATATTGTTGTTGGTGTTTTTAAGTGTCATCAAGTTGGTTCCAACCCATAGTGACCCTGTAGAAGGCTTCTGAGGAGCCATTGGTGAGTTTGAATTACCAACCTCGTGGTTAATACTTGAGTGCTTATCCTACAGCACACCTTAATCCCCTTATTGGTTTATCAAACCAAATCACATCATGAGGTTTAGCTACATCTCAGCTACCAAACCACTTGGAATCCTGGTCTAGTGACGATGATACAAACTTTTAACTATCATACCTTATACCGGTAGTTTTGCCATATAAGCTGAAGATGGTGCTCATATCCTATGGGAGCTCTTTGGATGCTCTTTGTGATCTCCTGGCACTCACTTTACCTTTCCAATATGCTTTTAATCACGTGCATACCTTCACCCTTCTGGCCACAGATAACTGAGGACAGCCTCAGTAATTTCCACTACCGACTGTATCGTACCCAACTGTCAGTGTGTCTTACTGGGACTTGAGTGTTTCTATGATACTCTAGGTGACACTACCAGCATTTTAAATCCCAGCAGCGTCACCCAACGTGGCTAGGTTTCAGCAGAGTTTGCAGACTAAGACAGAGTAACGAGAAGGCGAGGCTGACTATTTCTGAATGGTTCTGAAGTCACTAAAAACCTTATGAATTGCAGTGGAACATTGTCAGATATAGTGCAGGAAGATGAAAACCTTTCGAATAGTAGCAGAACATTGTCTGATATAGGACCAGAAGATCATCCCCTCAAGTAGGAAGGCACTAAAACTGCAATTGTTGTTGTTGTTGTTGAGTGCCATCGAGTCGGGTCCGACCCATAGCGACCCTGTACAGGGTTTCCGAGGGTGTAAATCTTTACGGGAGTAGAAAGCCTCATCTTTCTCCCGCGGAGCGGCTGGTAGTTTCGAACCGCTGACCTTAAGGTTCGCAGCCCGATTCATACCAGAGCTCCTTAGTTGACAGAGATAGTTCATCTAAAAAAACACAAATAAATCCCCAAGCCACATGGTGATGAAATACATTTGTTTTTTTATATATCATATGGAAACACTTCCAGACATACCAAAATGAAAGTATTGTAAATAAAGTTCATCTTATGTACCCCAAGAAGAAAAGTTCAAGAATCCAAAAATCAAAAGACCCACACTGCAAGCAAAAGCCCACACAAAACACTTCAGTTTTGAGCCTAACATTCCCTCTTAGATGTTAATACGAGCAAGGCTTTAAGGTACTTAAAGCTGTAGCAGAAACCGTTCAAAGGACCACACTACTGAAGGTATGCACTACAGGGTTCAGCGGCTGCCCACCCATCCCTCACCACCCCCCACCCCAGTAATATGTAAAAGCGCCTGTGAAAGTTTTTTCTTATGCTAATAAAGGCCTACCACCTAGTGCGCTAACGACTAAGACCAGCAGCATTAGAGCAGTAAAGTGGACATAGGAAGCCTACAGGAAGGATCTAAATGACGACTCAGAAGAAACAATGCAGCAGACAGGCCCCCTTTGCCCTCTTGTTTTGTCTACAGGGAAGTGGTTGAATTAAACAGTCAGATTTACCCACATTAATAGAAGTGTAACAAAGCTTCCCTAGGACACCAGAATAAAACCTGACCTTTCCAGCCAAAGGGCAGAGAGATGCCTCTTCCATATCATGGAGCTGAATGTGTTGCAATAAAGGGAAAAAGAAAGCAGGAGGGACATGAAGGGAACCAGTCTCGGCGTTTATCGAACTGTCACACCAAGTTTCTCCAGCACACGGACACCTTTCTCTTGGTATTCTTGTCGGGTCATCCAAAAGTTGTCTTTGTCTTTCATGATGTCAGCTAGAACTGCGCCACCCAGGAACACCATATGCTTTCTGCGAGGTGGGTCTTCAATGCGGATCTTAAATTTAGAAAGTTTTTCAACATCTCCCTTTAAAACCCGTTCCAGGTAAAGCTGTTTAAGTTCACGTTCCAGCCGTGAAGGCAGCCCAGGGTACATAGTTGATCCTCCAGAAAGCACAATATGCTTATAGAATTCAGATCTGGTGTCAATGTCAGCCGCTTGGATTGTGTTAAAAAGCAATTCTGCAACACCCACTCCTTCCACGTTGATTAAGTGAGGCTGGAACAGAGCTTCGGGTGCTTCAAATCTCTCTCCCCCAACCTTAATTATGCGGCCATCCGGGAGAGTATAAGATTCAACTAACACTGTGGTTTCTAAGGCCAGCTTCTGCAATTAGGGAAGAGCTATTTCCTCAAAGTAGAGATGAACATAATGATGTGAATGGAGCAAAACTTGACCTTCATTGGCTGGTGGGGTGCTATTCAATAAGGAGAACAGTTGGAACTTTCCTTCATAATTGGAACATGAATCTAGGAAGTTAGAAGTTGTCAGAAATGAAAAGGAACACATAAAGATCAATATACTATACATTAGTTATCTGAAATGGATTGATATTGATCATTTAAAATCAGACAATCATATGGTTTACTACTCCGGCAATGTCAAATTGAGGAGGAATGACATTTCGTTCATTGTCAAAAAGAACATTTCAAGATCTGTCTGTGATAGGATAATATCTATATGCCTACAAGGAAGACCAGTTAATATCACTATTGTTCAAATTCATGCACCAACAACTAATGGCAGTGGTGCTTAAATTGAAGAATTCTAACAAAATTCATGTCTGAAATTGATCAAACATGCAATCCAGATGCATTGACAATTACTGGTGATTGGAATGTGAAAGTTGGAAACAGAGAGGATGGATTAGTAGTTGGAAAAATATGGCCTTGGTGATAGAAATGAAACTGAGGACCTCAGGATAGAATTTTGCCAACCAAGGATTTCTTCATTGCAAATACCTATTTAAACAGCATTAAAGGTGACTGTACACATGGACCTCACCAGATGGAATCCACAGGATTCAAATAGACTGCATCTGTGCGAAGAGGCAGTGGAGAAGCTCAATTTTATCACTCAGAATAAGGCCAGGGACAGACTCTGGAACAGAAAGTCTATTGCTCATATGCAATTTCAGACTGAAGAAAATTAAAACAAGTCTAGGGACCCAAAATATGACCTTGAACATTTCCCTCCTAAATTAGAGACCATGTCAAGCACAGATGTGATACATTAGACACTAATGACTGAAGACCTGAAGAGTTGTGGGGTGGCATCAAGAGTTGTGTGATGACAGAGTTGCAGCAGCAATAGGCTCAAGCTTAGCAATTGTAAGCCTGGCACAGGACTGGACAGTGTTTAGTTCTGTTGTGCATTGACTTACAGTGTGTTGGAGCAGACTGGATGGCACCTAACAACAACAACAGCGATAATTCTAGCATTCATCACTCTGTTTCCTGCTAGCTCCATTACCACAGGCCTTGGAAAGAAATAGTTATCAGCCTTCTGATGGCAACACTATGGGTTTTTCCAAACAGAAGGTTATCCCCTGTGGAAACCAAGCAAACTATCTTGATTGTTTTTTTTGCTTATATTTACCCCTTGAATCTCACCATAAATGACAAGATTACAGCTTTGGATTCCAATATGAAAATCTGTCCTAACATACTAATGACTTTAACTCTTTGGCATCTACCACACCAGGGAGAAAACTACTCTTTCTTAAATTCATAATCATACACAGAAAAGCCCATTTAAACATATCAAAATTATTGCTGAACTCTGTTTCCCTTGAATTCTGAAGCAGCACTGATAAAGCTAGGGTAACAGGTGTGTGAATTCCTCCTGCATACTGACCCTACATTTTCTTATAATTTCTTCACTTATGATAATTTCCTAAACATTATTCATTGTTCCACCCAGAGTCTCTGAACCTGACTTCATAAAGGGTACGTGGGTGGGTTTTGGGTGCTTTGTAGTTGCTGTGAAACTAGGCAAAGTATTGATCATCTATGCATGTGCACATTCTTCTGGAAATAATTTACTCACTTTTATCGGGTTCTCTGAGTGCTCTATGGTTATAAATGATTAAGAATAAACACAGTTGCTTATGGGAAATATGAGAGGACCGAGAACTATACTGTGAGCAGTGACTGAAGTTAGACTGCACGTTTATCATTCAAGCTTTTGAAGGCTATGACTTCTGTGCCCCAGCAGTATAACCAACTAGATCTTCTGAAGGACAACCAACTATAATACAATAAAATCTCTGATAAACTGCAACAACATGTTCTTTATAGCATATCTAGACTCAAAAGAAGAAAATTGCCCGGGCCCAAAAATATTAAGAGTAATAAAAGAAACAACAACAGTGAACTTTAGAAAATGGGGAGAGGCTAATAAATGCTAAAGTCAAGGGTGCCGAGGAATTAAGTACTCAGTTACCCAC
>NW_006408539.1:25059430-25062100 GCF_000296735.1 Chrysochloris asiatica
TGATGCATTTGAGTTATGGTATTGGAGAAGAACATTAAATGTACCATGGACTACAGGAAGAACAAACAGATCTGTGTTGGAGGAGGTACAAACAGAATGCTCCTCAGAAGCCAAGATGGCCAGACTTCGGACATATTTTTCAGAAGGGATCAATTCTGAAGAACTATATCATGCTTGGTAAAGTGCAGAGTCAGTGAGAAAGACAGAGACACCCAAAAAGATGGATTGACCCAGTGGCATCAGCAATGGGCTCAAGCCTAACAATGATTGTGAGGTTGGCGCAGGACTGGGCAGTGCTTTGTTCTGTTGATGGCACCTAACAGTGTGGCGCTGTGTGTTAATGCTCCAGACTGCAAAGCCATTTGAAATGCAAGGTCGGTGGTTCAAGCTTACCAGCTGCTCTCTGGAAACCCTATACAGAGTTGCTATGGGTCGGAATCAACTCGACGGCACTTAACAACAACAGTTGGTGACTACTCTCTTTTCACTCCCCATCTCTGGTAGCCATCAAAGAATACTTCTTTCTGTATAGAAACCTTTTGTTGAGTTTTTGCAATAGTGGTCTCATACCATATTTTTTTCTTTTGTTAGTGACCTATTCCACTCAGCATAATATCCTTCAGGTTCACCCATATTATGAAGAGCTTTGCATGTTCTTCATTATTCTTTAACATTGTATAGTATTTCACTGTGTGTGTGTGTATGTGTGTGCCATATTTTTTTCACCCATTCATCAGAAGATGGGCATTTAGATTGTTTCCATCTTTTTCTTTTTGCTATTATGAACAATGCTGTGATGAGCACGGGTGTGCATATACTTGTTCATGCCTCATCTCTTATTTCTCTAGGATATAAATACCTAGTAGTGGTATTCAAGCTGATAACTACAGTACCACCCAAACTGGAACCCACCACTGTTGAGTTGAATCCAACGCACAGCACCACTATAGGACAGAGTAGAGTTGTCCCAGATGGAAGCAGACCAGCACAGCTTTCCTCTGTGGAGTGCCTGGGACTTAACCAGTGTGCCAAATGAGACTCTTAGTTGTTGCTGTGTTGTTGTGTCGTTGAGTTGGTCTGGCTCACAGAGACCCTGTATAGAGTTTGAAGCAGTCCAGTGCATATACTACAGCACTGTTGCCACACTCCTATAAAATTTTTGTTCTCCACATTTGTTGTTCAGAAACTATAACACTAAAGCTCTAAGAGTTTTTAGTGTATTTGGTTTTACTCTTAAACAAATTTCATTGCTATCATTTTAATATAGTAGAAAATATAACAGTCTGAGAAACAATAACAATGTATGGAAACTTTAATTTTAAAGTTGGTTATTTGCCTTATTTATAATGCAAATTGAAAGTAAAAGAACTGATTTTCATCATATTTTAATTTCTTACAATTTAATTCTGAGGTAATTGGAATTATATGTACTTTTCAAGCTCAAATGTTGTCAGCATTCGATTAGCTTTCTAGACTCTTATTCCAGAGCTAAAGTTTGGTCAGCTAATACTTCCGACATGTGTAATGCTGAGCAGCATGCTGGTTACTAGTGGAGACTTAAGGCCTTAGGATTGATAGAAGATGTGGAAATATAGAAAATATAAGAAACTATTTATGTGATGCTTCAAGCTTGTGAATAATGTTACTTAGCATTTATTTAGTTTCCTTTCCATGCTCTTCTTTATATGGAAGAAGTATGTGAAATAGATGCACATGTTTCATTGGAAATAGTAAAAATGGAGTTCTTTGATATCCATTTGAGGGACTCCAATTTTATCTTTTCCAAAATTTACTTATCTACTGCCACTGAGTCGATTCTGACTGATAGAGACCCTAATTTAAGTTCTAAGAGTCTTAGTGGTACTGCAGATTAAGCATGGGATTGCTAACTGATAGGTCATTGGTTCAAACCCACCAACCATTCCTTAGGAGAAAGGTGAGGGGCTATGTTCCATAAGGTTGTACAGCTTCGACAATCCTATGAACTAGTTCTGCTCTCTCCTACAGGGCCCTTGTTGAGTTGGAATTAACTAGATGGCAATGGAAGTGGGAACTTAAGTTCTTATACTTTTAAAAAGTTAAATAATGTTGGTACACTTAATTTAGATGGATTTTCTTATACATTCACTGCACTGTGAATTTTTCAAATTGAGTGATGTGGAAGGAGAACTGAAGCCCCCAAGACCAAACAGCACAGGTAACTCTGCTGTAAACACTATTTAAGCTTTTACATTTCAAAACAGAAATCAATATTATGCTTTGGAATGCGTGAACTTTTGGAAATTTAATATAGGCACTTTGCTTCCATTTAAGGTCATGTGATTCTGCACTGCAGGTTGGACATCCTAATTCCAGGCTGAGAATCATGGGACACATTTATTTTTCCTAGAGAAAGGATGACCATGTGCTGTATTTATAAAAGACTTTCTAATTAGTCAATATTTGTTCTAGAGCCAAGAACACTCCTAGTTGGTTTCCCCAGTAGGTGATCAAGAAGATGTGGCCCAACCCTCAGACTAGAGGAAATGTTGAGAGAATTCTCTAAAATTAGAAAGAATTGCACTAAAGCCTCAATGAATAATTGAAGATATCATTTGTTTTTAAAGACTTTTACCAAAAAAAAAAAAAAAAATATATATAATAACAAGCTACTACTGACGGGGAGAATAG
>NW_006408539.1:25062200-25063615 GCF_000296735.1 Chrysochloris asiatica
GTAAATCTTTACGGGAGTAGAAAGCCTCATCTTTCTCCCGCGGAGCAGCTGGTAGTTTCGAACCGCTGACCTTACGGTTCGCAGCCCAATTCGTAACCACTACGCTACCAGAGCTCCTTATATTTATATATATATATATTTCACCTTGAAAATTGTCTCCTAGGACTGAATTATTTTGATCGGTTTTTGCTCTGCTGCTTATCTACAAAGACTATAACTTTCACATTTCTTTCTTGAGCTGTGGGACCAGGATGCAAGTAGAATTGGCAAAATATGTTCTGTGTCTCCTCATCTCCATCTTTCAACATCACCATCATCCGCATCCTCAAGCTACCACATATTGGTAAATGATCGTTATTGATACAACCTTCTGTTCATGGTTTAGATATCTATTTGGTATGTGAGAAAATATTCTCATGCAGTATTGATATGCATTCTAAAGTTTAGGTAAATATTAAAAACATTGACATCCTTGACTGAAGATAAAGCAGATTTTTAATTTGTTTTTGTTATTGTTAAGTGCCATCGAGTTGGTTCTAACTCATAGGGTTTCTGAGTCTGTAAATCTTTACAAGAACAGAAAGGCTTATCTTTATTTTGTGGTGCAAAGTCTATGGTATCATGGACTGTGGAAAATATTCTTCTCCAACACCATAACTCAACGCATCAATTCTTTTATGATGTTCCTTATTCATTGTCCAAATTTCACATTCACATGTAGCTATTGAAGATACATGACTTGGGCCAGGTGCACCTTAGTCCTCAAACACATCTTGGTTCTTAAACACTTTAAAGAGGTCTTGTGAAGCATATTTGTATAATGCAATACATTGTTTGATTTCTTGGTTGCTGCTTCCATGAGTGTTGAAGAGCACACCAACCTTAAGGCATATGATAAGTTTAAGATCAAATTGTCTACATCATCATCATTAATACTTGATACCTCACCTCTGTTGTGTTCCCCCTTTGTTAACGGTAAGTATCCTAATTTTGAAAAGCCTTTCTGACATTTCTGAACAAGTGAACATAAACCTTCTTCTCTATCCACTTCTGTAAAGTATGGACTTAGCAGAAATGTATGCTGGGAGATTGACATGTATCCCTGTCAATCCAGTGCCTGTGTCCTTAGGCATCCTTCCTTTTGATAGAGTCCAACCACTCATCTTGTCTTCTACATCTTATCCTTTATACAATTACGTATACATTTATTACTGTTGCTATATTAAAAGACCTTGACTTTGAATAAGGTATTTTGTTGTTGTTGTTAGGTGCCATGGAGTCGGTACTGACACATAGCGACCTTATGCACAGCAGAATGAAACACTGCCTGATCCTGGGCCAACCTCATTATTGTTGCCACGCTTGAGTCCATCGATGCTGCCACTTGGCCAATCCATCTCATTGGGGGTCTTCCT
>NW_006408539.1:25064720-25089965 GCF_000296735.1 Chrysochloris asiatica
TGATGATTTCCACATTCCATTGGGTCACCTCCCTGTGGAATGGACACTAATACAGATCTCTTCCTATCAGTCGGCCAGATAGTTGTTTTCAAAATTTCTTGACAGAGATGAGGGTGTGCTTCCTGTGCCATCTCACTTTCCTCAAAATTTCAATTTTTATTCCATCAATTCCTGGTGTCTGGTTCTTTGCTAATTCCTTTAATGCACCTTGGACTTCCTCCTTCAGTATCATTGGTTCTTGATCATATGCTACGTCTTGAAGCAGTTGAACATTAACCATTTCCTTTTAACTATATTCTTCATTAACTAATTAATTTTGCCTTAACAAAGTTGCTGCTCAAGGCGATAAGTCGGTTATTGATTGATTCAATCTGTCATGATGAGAACAGAAGGGCTAAGCTGACTTGGGCTGACATGGAAGGTAGAGAGCTTGCATTTCCCTCTCAGATATTCTTAGCTTTCTGGCTACTAAGCTTCAATGGGAAAGGTCTTGCTACCTAAAGATGATACATGGGAGGTAATCCAAGCAGTTATCTCAGGGATTTAGTTATTATATGAAATCTAGAAAACAGAATGCACCAAAGGCCTCCTGTATAAGATCTGAATGCTAGCAGCTGACCAGAAGTACGATTTAGCATCTTGTCCCATACGTGGTGAGCACAGCCATCACCATGGCAGCAAAAACTGAACTCTATTTCAATTTGCAATTTAGCTAATCAGTCCTAAATTTTAGCTGTTCCTGGGTGACACAAGCAACTCTGTGCACTCAGATTGACTTCTGAAAGGTCATAGTCTTGAAAACCCTTTGGAGCACAATTCTGCTCTGACACACATGGCTTCACCATGAGTCGACATTGATTTGAGGGCTACTGTTTTTCTTGTTGTTTGTGTTTTAATCTTCAGTCAATCCCTTCAGAGGTTCACAGATATAATCACCTTAAATCCGCTCTCTCTTCTGTGGTTTAGTTTACTCGTTACTCGAAACATAGCACATGACAACACAGCACGACACAACTTAAATATCTCTCACACAAGAGGATTTCTTTTCGTTTTGTGGATTATTTTTGTCTTTGCTTAAAGTATCTTCAATCCATAGATAAGACAAAGATCCAGGGAAAAACTCTTAGAGGAAATACAGAGATGCTACATTTGAAATGGTATGGAATCCTGGTATTGAGCTGTAGGATAAGCACTGGACTACTAGCCACAAGGTCAGTGGTGGAAATCCTGGATGGGTTTGATGAAGATGACTTCTCCTGGTCTGTGGCTTGTCTGAATCTCTGCTCACCTGCTACCTGAATTGCTTGTTTGAAAAGACAAAGTATCAAGCGTCACTGAAACAATCAAGACATGTCCGATAGCAGGGACTGAATTTTCTATTTACTTTTCTTTTCTCCCTCTTGGTTCTGTCATTTGAAACTGGGGCTTTATTATCATTGACCTTTATTTACTAAGTTTGTCATTTTAGGAATAGGGGCCTTTGTCCATGACCAAGGCTGTCATCTCAGAAGTGTTGTTGTTGTGTGCTGTTGAGTTGGTTCTGACTCAGCGACCCTGTACAGTGTTTCCAAGGAGTGGCTGGTAGGTTTGAACTGCTGACCTTGTGTTTATAAGTTCAATGTTTATCCCACAACAGGACTCCAACTCCATTATGTTGGTGTTGTTAAGTGCTGTTGAGTTGGTTCCAGTATAAGCTTTATTTTAAAAGCCTGTAAATATCACTTACATTGATTGTTGTTTAAGGCAGTTAATTTAAGTCTCAAATTGTGCTAAGAACCTACCAATTTCAACCCAACTGAAGCAGAAACCACGACACAGAAGTTTCATGAACCCAGAGTCAACTATTTCAACAATGCCAACTGTGAGAGCCGGAACGTGACCTGACTGCCTTGTTTTTGTCTTGACAGTTTTTGTCTTAACAGTTTCCCACCTTTGACATTTTTTATCACTCATCTTAGTGGAAAATAGTTGTGTTTTCCTTGTCTGACAGGTTTCTCCGTACACAGATTCCTGCTTTTGCAGAGAAAAGGAATGCTCGAGAGCTGATCATGAACAAAATGTTCTTTTGAAGTTTGCGTACTTTGTTTGCCATTTTCTTCTCTGTGATCTCTATTGATTGCCCTGATTTTAGATCACAGTGATTCCAAACATGCTTTTTCTCTCACCTTCTTTTACACTGGAAATGCAGAGGTTCAGAGAATGCAATGACTGAAACTCAATATAATATATCTTGTATCTTGTTTTTCTTGTCAATAGAATACCTGCCTTCCTGAAATGTATACCTTTAACCTGTGACTTTTCCCAACAGCCTTTATCATTACAGAAAAAGATTTCTATAGCTATTCTGTTTTTTTTTATAGTAGCTCAGAATATGAATATTTTGTTAATTCTTGTACAGATTAATTTTCTGTAACATTTCGTAGTTATTGAGCTTTTTGCATGTTGTATTGTACTTAAGCAATTGTGCTAGGTGACTGGAATGTTAAAAGCCTGCAAATGGGCATCTCATGTGCAACTATTAGAGTGAAGAAACACTAAAGACATATGGAAGCTCTTAATCCATTGGACCTACAAACTCAGTGCCCACAGCCCTTAGACCAGGAAAACTAGTTGGTCCCAGCTACCATTGCTAACTGCTCTGAAAGTGATCACTCTATCTGGATAGAGTGGGAGAAAAATGTGGAATAAAACTCAAAATCATATAAAAAGTCAACTTTACTGGTCTGATAGCTATTGGTGGAACTCTTGAGATTATGGTCCTTATATACCCTTCAGACGTGGAATGAAGTCACCCCCAATGGCTCAATTTCAGTTAAACAATGGTGACGGTGGTGTGCCATGGAGTTGTTTCTGACTCATAGTGACCCTGCATAGGGTTTCCAAAGCTGTGAATCTTTATGGCAGCAGAAAGCCTCATCTTTCTCTCTCAGAACTGCTGGTAGATTTGAACTGCTGACCCTGAGGTTAGCAGCCCAACTTGTTACCACTATGCTCCCAGAGGTCCTTAGTCAACCAATAGAGAGCTCTATAAGGTAAATAATAGCACAAGGGAAGTCTGCACTCTTACGAACAATCTACCATAGGTGATATAAAAGGCAAAGAAAGCTCAGAAGTCGGGAAGGGATAGGAAAGAAGAATGAAAGGAGACCACAAACACCGTGAGGAAGTAGGAAGAATGTTGTTATATTGTGGGGCTGCAATCAATGTCAAGAATCAAATATGTATGAACTGTTGAATGTAAACTCAATTTGTCCTGTAATTTTTCACTCAAACCACAATAAAAAGTTAAACAAGCAAAACCATCTGCGACTGTGTTCAGTGGAGCTTCCTGAGTTTCCAGAACTGCTATGCACTTTTTACCCATTATTTCATGTATGCCTTACTCAGTATCTTTTATGTTCGTTCAGCACAGCTAAGACCTGGGCACAAGGTATAGAGGGTAAGACAGATGAAAAGGGACATTGTGCTGCCCTCATGAGACATAAAACATGGTAGGTGACATGGACCTTTATTAACCAGTCACCAACATAAATGGGTAATACAGAAACAGCTGCAAGCATACATTGACAGAGAACTTCCAGAGGTCCAAGCCAGATTCAGAAGAGGCCGTGGAACAAGGGATATCATTGCTGATGTCTAATGGATCTTGACTGAAAGCAGAGAATATCAGAAAGATGTTTACCTGTGCTTTATTGACTATGCAAAGGCTTTCAATTGTGTGGATCATAAAAAGCTATGGACAACATTGCGAAGTATGAGTATTCCGGAAGACTTAATTGTGCTCATGAGGAATCTGTACCTGGATCAAGAAGCAGTTGTTCAAACAGAACATGGGAACACTGAATGGTTTAAAATTAAGAAGGATGTGCAGCAAGGTTGTATTCAACCTGTATGCTGAGTAAGTAATATGAGAAGCTGAGTTCTATGAAGAAAAATGTGGCATCAGGATTGGAGGAAGACTCATTCACAACCTGTGATATGCAGGTGATAAAACCTTGCTTGCTGAAAGTGAAGAGGACTTAAAACATTTACTGATGAAGATCAAAGAGCACAGCCTTGGTATGGATTACATCTCTATGTCAAGAAAACAAAAATCCTCACCACTGGAAAAATAAACAACATTCTTATGAGCAGAGAAAAGATTGAAGTTGTCAAGGACTTCATTCTTCTTGGATCAACTATCAACACTCATGGAAGCAACAGTCAAGAAATCAAACTACGTATTGTATTGGGCAAATCTGCTGCACAAGAACTTTTTAAAGTATTGAAGAACAGAGATGTCAGCTTGAGGAATAAGGTGCGCCTGACCCAAGCCATGATATTTTCAATAACCTCATATAGATGCAAAAACTGGACAGTGAATAAGGAAGACCATGGAAGAATTGATGCTTTTGAGTTATGGTGTTGGAGGAGAATATTGAAAGTGCCATGGGCTGCCAAAAGAACCAATAGATCCGTTTTGGAAGAAGTGCAGCCAGAGTGCTCCTTGGAGGCCAAGATGCCCAAACTTCATCTCTCATACTTAGGACATATTGTCAGGAGGTACCAGTCACTGGAGAAGGATATCATGTTTGGTAAGGTGGAGGGTCAGAGAAAAAGAGGGAGACCCCCAACGAGATGGATTGGCCAAGTGGCAGCATCGATGGACTGAAGCATGGCAACAGTAGAGACGCTGGCCCAGGATAGCGCAGTGTTTTGTTCTGCTGTACATAAGATCGCTATGGGTCGGTACTGACTTGATGGCACCTAACAACAACAATAACATAAACGGGTAAGTAAAAACTGTGAAAACTTTCAAGAGAATCTAGGTGGTGATTCCTTAGGAAGAAGCATGACTGAGAACTGATGACAATTTGTACGCAATCTGAAGGAAGAAGGACAGTGTGTGTGTTATGGGTGATGCTTGCACCCTACAAGAGAAGGGTCTTGCCTATGACTGATAAAGAATAGTCAGATGAGGCATGGTTTCCAAATAAGCAAAAGTTTATTATAGGAATGAAGCTTGCAAGTGGAGAGGAGGGCTTGATGCCAACACCTAACCCCGTCTCCCCAAACAAAGGCTTTGCTGGGGTTTTAAGTTTGAGGTGGTAAAAGGCATCATGCTTATTCATAGTAATAGGCAGAGATTTCTGGAAGAAAGCCTGTTTAGCAGAGGCCTTGCTAATTGGGTACATGGATACAGCATTTCTTCAAGATGAATTGCACTGCAAAGACCTCTGGTAGCATCAGGCAAAACTTAAGGGATGTTGTACATGCATGGTTCTTCAGTTTTAGACACCTCCCAGGGACTGACTTTCTTCTCCAACCCCAAGGAAAGGTGTAGGTAAAACCCATTAAGATGTTGTTGTTGCTATTATGTGCCATCGAGTCGGTTCTGACCCACAGTGACCCTGTGTAGGGTTTCCAAGGAGCAGCTGTTGAGCTTGAACCACTGACCTTGTGGTTCAAACCCACTTTGCAGTTCAGCACATTAACTCACAGCGCCACACCAGGTACAAGGCAGCAAAATACAGGGATCTTCTGTGTAGTCAGTTTATAGGAAACAGACTGTAAATGGGCTAGATCTTGGAATTAATGTTTTCATACTCCAAGAGCTCCCCTGGACTACGTGTCTCAGGAGACTTGGAGAGGTCAATCAGCAGATTTGGGGGCTGGGTCACATGAAGGTCTCAATTAGGTCCATCAATCTGCTTGGGGGATTCTCCTGGGGTGGGGGGCAGGTCTTAGAAATCACCCACCACTGAGAATCCACTCAATGAATTTTTACCGAGTGCCTACTGTATGTTTCCCAGACACTGGAGGAGAACAAAAGAGACCTTTTGTCCTAGAGACAGTCTTTGCTTTCTTAGTAATTCTTTCCAGTAGGTTCTCTGGCTCCCTGTCCTAGTTGGCAGACAGCATATTTGAAGGTCCTGAGACAGGAGGTAGAATGCCAGTTGAGAACTGGCTGGACTGGAGTCAGGAGGAAGGGGAGGCTGGACAGTGTCTGATTACTCAGTCAGCAGGGTAAATGTGCATTTATGCATGCTACTTCCTAATCCGAGTCCTGGTGTGGCATTGTGGACCAATGTGTCAGACTGCAAGGTCGGTGGTTCAAGCTCACCAGTTGCTCCTTAGCAACCCTACACAGTGTCTCTATGGGTCGGAATCGACTAGACGCCACTGAATAAAAACAATTTACTAATCTGTAGTGAACAGTTTTACATGTTTTGCCCATGTGAATTTGTCCACGTTACATTAGGAAGAAAGAACAGATAGACCTGTGTGATTACCTTGTTTACTAGGTATTCCACCCCTGTGGAGACTGGGCTTGGTGCTGGACCACAAGGTTGGTTTGAACTACAAGGTCGGTGGTTCAAACTCACCTGCCACTCCTCAGAAACCCTCAGAGGGTCACTATGAATATGAACAGACTCGATGGCACTTTTCAATAACCACAATGATCCCTGAGAGGGATTGTAAATTTGAAAGGAGGCTAGGATTCTGTAGGAAGGTTCTGTGAGACTGGGAGAGAGACAGTGGCCAGCCAGACCTAGAAGCAGAATCTTTGATGAGGGGAAAAAATGTGAAAGTGCTCATTACAGATTATTTAGTAAGCACAAGTAAGCTCATGCTTACATTGCCTTGCTTATTGGATAATCTAGCCTTGCCTACTGGCATCAGCTATAGGTAATCAGACTTTCTCTTACTTCCTTTGAAAACAACCACACATGATCAATGTGGCATATTCCATAGTTCTCAGACTAATGTCTGATCCTTCCTGCCCAAGAATTCTTCACCCTACCTTCACACTGCAGACACCTGCAGAACTTCTCTCTCTGACCGCATCCCTGGCCCCACACCCAAGGAAGCCATGGCTCATGGCACAGCCCAGGTGTGCTAAGCAGGGTCTACTGTGCAATCCTATTGAGAATCTCTGCTCTAGCTTCTCCAGAGTCCTTCGAGAATTCAGCCCACGGATCGGCACTGAAATTATATCTGAAGATACATCTGGAATGTACCTAGAGGTCAAACTTTTATATGAAATATTTGAATGTGTTTCTAACCGTATAATTTTCATATGCAAATAAATGATAAATGTGAGGAGATGACTAACGTCCAAATATGCACTGGGCTGTTTGGTATCTCTGTTTGGTGGGCATGAGCGTATGTGCTTGGAGCAGGAGGGGACTCGGCAGAGAAATGAGGCATCTCTTCCTGACAGGAGAGTTGTTCCAGTTATTTCCCCTCTTCCTAAATCAGATTCCTCAGGAGACAGCCTCTTGAAGCCGAATCAACACAAGCATTCACAGCTCGTCTCTTCAAGGGAAATAATTATGCATCACTGTAGGTTCCGAGGCCATCTTCCCTTCATTTTGGTGCTCTAAATTACTAGTTCAAAATGTGCCCTCCTCTGTGAGATGGAAAGAGAACATGATACCCAGCCTCCTTTCAGCCGAGGAGCTAATAATGAGGAAATATTATGTCTGTCTTTGGCACGGAAGGACCCCAGGAGAAATCTAAAGTGTTGTTTCAACTTGCATCTCATTACAAGTGGAAACCTTTATCATTTTAACTTACCAAAAAGATTTTGTTTTCTTGTTGTAGGTTGCTCGCCTTTGGAATTTTTTTTTTCTTTCGTTGTGATCTCCAGTTCCACATAGATGTCAAAAATCATCTCTTAGAGTTTAGTGGACACCAGTGTCTACTTTCAATAAAGTTTGGTTTCCATTATTATTTGATAGTGATGGACAGTTGGTATCATTTATTCATTTAGAAACAACTAAATGATTCTTGAGGAGGCCATAGATATTTGCAGGGTCTATTCTTAAAAAGGTTATTGTATCAAGGTAGAATTGGCAAGACTACTGTGCCCCAAATCATTTCATAGTATCAAATGCAGTGATAAAATGATGTCATTTACTATTGCAGATCGATAGGTGCACAGATATTTCTCTACAATAGTATACATAAGGAGACATTTAACCAGTTTTCTAGGTCACATCTGTTGTCTACAGTATCCTGTCTATCTGTCTACATTCTTCCCCTTTACCCAAATCTTTCTTATGATGCTGTGAGACCCAGTTTTATGTGGCACTTTGGCCATAAAACTATGCCACCAATTTATGGTCGCCTCATGTGAGCTGGAGAACTGTGTTTCAACTGAGTTCCAACTGTGCTCCATAGGATTTACAGTGGCTGATTTTTCAGAAGTAGATTGTCAGATTTTTCTTTCAAAGCACCTCTGGATGGACTTGAACCTCCAACCTTTTGGTTAGTAGCCAAGTATGTTAACTGTACAACCTAGATGCTCTTAGCTAGGACATACCAGATCAAAACCAAACCCATTGATACGGAGTCACTTCTGAGTCCTGGCAATGCTATAGGTCAGAATAGAGCTGCCTCATAGGATTTGTTGTTGTTAAGTGTTGTCGAGTTGGTTCCAACTAATAGTGACCCTAGAAAGGGTTTCTAAAGAGCAGCTGATGGGTTTGAACCATGGATTATATGGTTAGCAGCCCAGTGACTATCCTACAGGGCACACCAGGACTTATGAGGGTTTATGCGACTGTAAATCTTTATTGAAGCTGACGTCCCCATCTTTCTCCCACAGCACAATCGGTGGGTTCAAACCCCTGACTCTACAGTGAGCAGTCAAGCACTTAACCACTGTGCCATCAGGGTGCATTTGTCTATGCTGTTGTTGGTAAGTTCCGTCGACTCAGTTCCTACTTATAGCAACCCTGTACAGGGTTTCCAAGGAGCAGCTGGTGGATTTGAACTTCCGACTTTGTGGTTAGAAGTCTAGTGCTGATCCTACAGCACCACACCAGGAGTCCTTATCTAGGCTGTGGTCCCCAGTTACTCAATCAAACACTCAGCTACGTGCTGCTGTGAAGGTGCTTTGGAAATGTGGGAAAAGTCCCTAGCCAGTTGACTTCACATAAGGGAGACTATCGTAGATAAGAATGCACTTGATTCTATCAGGGGAATCCTTAATGTGCTTTTAGTTCAAAGGATATAGTAAGTTTTATGTTCTAATGTAACTTACTCATCTTTATAACAAGACATGGAATATTACAAGTGAGAATCAATTCAACGTATGGCATGGTACTCAAGTGTGTGTTGTTGTTTTCACAGGTGTTTTATGCATGTATCTGCTTCCTTGCTGATGATCCCCTCCTCATCTTTTTCAGCACCCCCCCCCCTTTTGTTCCCCTGTCTCTATTTGGAAATTATTCTTTTGGTTATTTTAGTACAGCAAGGAACATTTTGCCTCAAGGTGAAATCAATACTGTTGACCAGGAAGGTCTTTTGCTGGTTACAGAGGTTTTGTTCATTCATGCTTTGACATGTCTCTTTACCTAACTTTATTCGTGTTTTCTAGTTTGCTTAAGGGACTACAACAATGTCATCTAGAAGATATTATGGTCTAAGTGGACAAGTTTCTCTTTTCTTTCTTTTCATGTGTCAGACACTGCAGGCAGCGGATGCTTAACAGTAATGGGAGTCATAGCTTCTGACAGTTCTTCCATCTCGGTGCCTCTCCTTAGGGCAGGGACATTCAAAGCTATAAACTCCTGCCTTCACTGGCCCCAAGGCTCAAGTCTATATTTCCTTAACACACTTGAAATGATGTTAAAATTGATTGTGGAAAGATGATTTTCAGGAGTCCAGTTTCATAAAAATTACTTAAAGGGGATTTGTGTGTTCGATACTTAATTATACCTTTCATGAGCACTTCATCTTTATTTTGGCTTAAATCAGAAATGCAAAAAGTCAATTTACTAAACCATAGAAGATGGTGTGGCCGAGCGTTCTCAATGCCATGCAATTAGTTCACTTATTGACCTTTGACCTTGTGACACAGATAATTTGAAATGCAGCCCTTTGAAAGCCAATTTAGAAAAATAGACCTTCCCTGTGATTTGGGGAAGAATTTCACTAAATTGTTCAGAGATCTAATAACTAAAATATTTCCAAGACAACAGCTCTAGTACTTATAATGGCAGGGTATAATATAAAGTGAATTTGGTAAACCTAGGAAAATAATCATCTAGATTTTATTTGGAATTGCTAAATTCGCCAAGACTAATATATTTTGGTATACCCAAAAGCAAATGGAATGATATCTAAAACCTAATTGTTGTTGTTGTTAAGTGCTGTTGAGTTGATTCCGACCCATAGCGACCCTGTACAGGATTTCCGAGGCAGTAAATCTTTAAGGGAGCAGAAAGCCTCATATTTCTCCCACAGAACAGCTGGTAGTTTCAAACTACTGACCTTAAGGTTCCCAGCCCAATTCGTAACCACTACGCTACCAGAGCTCCTTAAAACCTAAATAGAAGGCAAGATAAGAAATTTGTTTATCTTATAGTTCTTTAATTTTATTAATCATAATTAGAAATATTTTTAGTGTGGAGAATAAGTTTGTTTTTAACAGACAAAAATGCAAGATCATGTATAACTAAGAAATTGCTAATACAAATTATTATCCCATAGGCGAAGCCTACTCAGAATCCTTTTTACTATTAATCCCTTTTGTAGAATATATCTTGTACATAGGAAATTTACTTATACTATCTCCTGGTGTGGCACTGTTGGATCTGCACTGGCCTGCAAACTACAAGGCCAGCAGTTCAAACCCACTAACTGGTCCTTGGAAACCTTACACAGGGTGACGATGAGTCAGAACTGACTTGACAGCATTTAGCAACAACAACAACAAATCTTAATATAGGAAAGGCTCTATATTAATTTTATCATTTTATTTATTTCAATGCACAACCAGGTGTTAGTAAAACTATGATGAAAAGTTATTTTCTTTCAAGTGCCATTTTAGGGGGAAAAAAAGTGGAAATATTGATGCAGAGCGAAACAAAGTAAATTAATCTGATAATATAGTGAATTGAACAAGCTGTGCAGTATAAATATTTTAATCACTTCTTGATCCAGAAGTGCCACATCTACAAAATGAGCAATTATGCTCCACCTCTTGGGAGCCAACTCTAATTACAAAGCAGTAGGATATTAGGAAATGCTAATACATGTGACTATCAAGCATCAGGCCACAGGATTTCACATGTGGATGTCTAAATATGCTTTATGTTTGCTTCTTATTAATTCTTTTGGGTTGAACTCAGAGGGCCACCAGATAAAGAGGCATTTTGTTATTAAGTGCTATTGAGTAGGTTCTGACTCAGAGGTCCTGTGCAGGGTTTCCAAGGAGGAGCTGGTGAGTTTGAACCGCCAACCTTGTGGTTCAAACCAACCTTATGGTCCCACATATTATCCTGCAATGCCACATTAGTTGATATTAAAGTGTTTGCAGACTAAGGTGCACAGAACCAACCCATAGTAATCTTATCTGCGTGTGAATGTTGGACAACGAGTAAAGATGACCATAGAAAAATGGATGCTTGAGTTATGGTGTTGGAGAAGAATAAAAGCATCATGGACTGCCAGAAGAACAAACACATCTGTGTTGGAAGAGTACAGCCAGAATGCTCCTTAAAACGAGGATGGCGAGACTTGAGGCCAGTTCCTGGAGAAGATCATCATGCTTGGGAACGTGGAGGATCAGTGACAAAGAAGAAGACCCCAGTGAAATGGACTGGCTCAGTGACAGCAGCTGAGGACTCGATTGTAGCAGCAATTGTGAGGATGGCCCAGTGTTTCGGTTTGTTGTTCATAAGATTGCTAACTGACTAAACAGCACTTAACAACAATAACATTTGTATTATTCACAGATATAAACAGATATTTGTAATGCTAACAAATGAAACTGCATAGAGAATCTGCAAACTAGTAGTTTATATTTCTCCATGTGCCAAGCCAGTGTATTTCTGTCTTCGAATATTGTTGCTGTTGTTAAGTGCCGCAGAGTCAGTACCTACTCATCGAAACCCTGTGGGCTCAAACCACTGACCTGGTGCTTATCCCACAGAGTTACCACATCCTGGAATAGAGAAAGCTCAATCAAGCATATCACCGAAAGCACGGAGGGCCAACATTACTGAGATGGGGCTTTGCTAACCACTTATGCTGACTTTCTTGTTGTTAAGTGTCGTCAAGTTGGTGACAACTCATAGCGACCCTGGGTTTGAAGTGCCGACCTTGTGGTTAACAATCCAGTGTTTATCCTACATTTCCAGATCAGTATTGAAAATTCTGCAATATATCAGAGGGCTTGTTTGTTACAAGGATCATAGGTGAAAGGGCAAGTTCTTTAGATGCAACCTGCTACATATGTGGAAGACAACTTTAGACAGAGTTCAGAGGTATGTAATAGGCACAATTTAAAAATGGGTTTTATAGTTTCCTTCCACTAATAACACACATCTTCTTCTCGTTATTACATCAAACTAATCTAGGTACTACTGTAAAGAGATTTTGTTGTTGTTGTGTTGTTGTGAAGTGCCTTCGAGTCAGTCCCGACCCATAGCGACCCTGTACAGGGTTTCCGAGGGTGTAAATCCTTACGGGAGTAGAAAGCCTCATCTTTCTCCTGCAGAGCGGCTGGTAGTTTCGAACCACTGACCTTAAGGTTTGCAGCCCGATTCGTAACCACTACGCTACCAGAGTTCCTTAAAGAGATTTTAGAGGTGTTATTAAAGTACCAAATTAGTTGACCTTAAGATAATAAGATAATCCAGTTGATCTGAACTACTCATATGAACTCTGTAAAAGTAGATTATATTCTCTGGTTGATCACAGAAGAGAGAGTCGGAGATGTGAGACACATAAAAGATTCAACATGCCATCACTGCCTTGTAGATGCAGGGGACCATGTGGAAGGGGATGTGGGCAGCCCCAAAGATTGGAGAGTAGCTTCTTTTGATGACAAGCAATAAAATAGGAACCTAAGTCCTACACCCACAAGGAACCAAACTCTTCCTGTAACCAGAGTAAGCTTGAAGCAGATATTCCCCAGAGCCTGCAGATGAGAACTCAGTCTAGTCAACTTCTGGATTTTACCCTTGTGAAATCCTGAGCATAGAGCCCAGCCACACTTCGCTGGGCATCTGATCCACAGAGCTGTGAGCTCATCCTTTCATGACTCAATTGTTTCTGCTTTCATTTCCTTATAGATACAGTGTGTTTTCTTTAATGGAAACCATGAGGAATGAAGGAGCATTTCTGAACATTTGTTATGAAATGCATATTTTGATGCATATTTTGGGGGAACAAACACAACCCTCTGGACTTTTGTGGGACACACATGTCCCTCTCAAATTTGGGGTAGGATTGTGATGGACCCACTTGTTTCTGTGGACCCTGGGGAATATTATATGGAGACCTGGCGTGGTGCTGTAGTATCAGCACTGGACTGCTAACCACAAGGTTGCTGGTACAAACTCCCCGGTCACTCCTTGGAAACTATATACACGGTTGCTATGAGTCAGAACTGATTCAACAGCACTGAACAAGAACAACATATGTCCTTCTGGACTTGGGGGTCTGAGGTTAGTGAGACACAGCTTTCTGGACTTCTCACCATCTTCTGTTTCCTTAACAGGTGCATACACCATAGGACACCAGAAAGCAGCATTTGATTGAATGTGGAATTATCGTAAGAAATCCAACTTCTAAATAATGTAAAAGAACCTGGAAATACTAGGGAGCTTCCAAATGTTCATGGAAAAAAAAAAAGTATACCTATAAAGCTTATCTCCCTGTAAAAACAAACAAACAAAGGAGACAAATGTTTTGCCAAATCATACCTCCAGGATGCATCACCTCACACAATACCCTGAAAACCCAGTAATTTGTGGCTCCTGCCCATTTCTCCCATTTCACCTGCATTCAGTATGATGCAGGTCCCGTCCTGACAGCTGCAAGCACTTCCAGTGGGAAATCAGCTGCCCAGTAAACCCCCAGAGGAGAAAACGTAGGTGGGCACATTATGTCTTGTGGGTCATAAAATGGTGAAATTGCCAAGTGTGTTGTGTTTTGCTGGGCACCAATAGAATGCTCATACAACCAGTGAAAGTTTCACCAGCCATCCTACCTCAAACACATCATTCTAGACATTTCTCATGAAATCAAGAAGAATCACAACAGGTAGATAGATGATGATGCTGTGAAAGTTAAAATATTCCTCACACCTAAACATTTCAGAGGATGTTTCTGTGTAGAGAGTGAGTAATAAGTTCCAATCCCAGTCTTGGAATCCACTCTGTCCTTACATCCTAGGTTGGCAACCCTACATGCTCTGCATAAAGAATGTCTTCATGAATGCAACTATCAATGAATATAATTAGACGGGAGGACAAAATATTTAATGCAAAAGCTGACATGTATATGTGAAGATATTTTGCTCACAATCAGTTTTCCAGATAGGAAAAAAAAATATATTTTGATGTGGTCTTGTTCATTATTATCACAGATTTTATACTTGATTCCTCACTATTCTGATGCTCTTTTTATGTAAAACCCATGACTCAGATCTTAAACAAAAGTGAAGTAAAACACCCTGTATAATAGTATTCATTCTTTACGTATAAAATGCCCATGTGAGACTTGGAGAAAATTGCTAAGAAAATCACCAATACCCATTTCTTTGGAATAAAGCTAAGAGAAAGATCTGCCAGCATGTTTCTTTTATCATTATGCCAACACTTCTATAAGCTCACCCAATCAGTAAGTAGCCAGAGTCAATGCTAATTCCCTGTCTATGGTGGAAATTGCTAACAATTTCATGTCAACTTTCCATTGCAGAAATAGAGAAGGAAACACGCTTTCATGCTCTGGGATTATTACCTGGTCTTTTTTTTGCCTTTATGTCCTCCTTTTTGGGAGGTTGTAGGTATTTTCTAACCTTTATAGAGAACATGATGCTTTTCTGTCTATTACAGACAAATTTAAGAGCATACCACATTTACTCTTCCCATTTTAGAGATGAATAAGTAGACTAGACATAGGAATCTAGCCACTTTAGTGGAGACGTCATCTGAGTCTAAATCAAGAGTCCTTCCTAGTGTAAAATGTGGATCTCAGAGCAAAATTAAAATATATTTTATGATGTAGGAGAAATAATGATTTATCGCTTTTCAGAATGGTGTTTCAAAAGTAATTTCAACATGTGTCCTTTATGAAAGAGAGTGCTGCTTGGGGCAGAGAAAGGCTATAGACCCAGTTACCTATCAAGATTAGAATCTGTTGGTTGTCTCCATAGGCATCTGATATATGCTCTGGTCTCATTCCCTGACTTCATGGCACTTAACTTCACTATGTGGTGTTTTAAAGTATGCTACCACAGAAATCAACCTCCTCATAAAATAACAAATGATTCCACCCTATGTGCATTGCTAAATGCTTCCTTTTGGCAGATGACAGTCTGACAATTCCAAATCATCATATCAAAGGATGCTGTCGGCACCAGGAAGTCTCATAAACTGACCAAGCATAACTCGAATTCTACTATCTACTTAACTTTTAAAATAATACTCTACAAATGTAAATGATATTCACATGGTGATCAAATAATTTGGTTTGACTAAATCACATGGTTGAAATTTTCCTAGAATACATGGCTTTATATTAATAGGAAATATGTTACTTTTACAGTGTTTTGATTTTTCTGAGGTATTATTTCTTTCCCATCCCTACTACTTCAAAAAGCACTGTTGGTTTTGTGTATATGTGTTTATGTGTATGAGCTTGGCAGTTTCCCGTGGCCATGATTGTGAAGTTTACTGAAACCATTGGCAGACTAGTGGGACACAGGACACAGAGGGAGTAAAGTAGAACAGACAGAATTAAGTCATTCGTAGAGTAGGGCTCTAAGTGAAATAGCAGTGCTATTCCTACATGGAACATTACATAACTCTTACAAAAGAAGAAAAATCTGCTGTGCAGATGGGAAGTTCTCTTCTTGTATTGAAGCAAACAAAACCAACTATAGAATAATGTGCATAAAGTTTTCTAATTTCTGCCTTCTAAGGCTACATATTTAGTATATTTATAAGTGTATTATATATAAATGTTATTGTTGTTAAATGTCATTCAATCAGTTCCAACTCATAGCAATCCTGTATAGGGTTTCTAAGTAGCTGCTGGTGGATTTGAACCACTGACCTTGTGGTTCAAACTTACCTTGTGGTCCAGGCCTCATATATATATATATATATATATGTATATATATATGTACTGTGTATAAACAGATTTGCATTTATGTAGATTTAAATTTTCTAGGCATTTAAAAGTTATCATTATCTCTGGGAAGTTGGGTTGACAGATGTGAATGAAGAATTTTCCATTGTATACATTTTGTTCCATTAACCATTTTACTGTATAGACTTTTTAATCAGTAAAAGAATACTTAAGGCCTAGTGGGTCATAGGAAATACAGGGTAAGCTAGAATTGGAATGTAAGAGATGTGCTGTTTTGCTGACCTGTGAGTTCAGTGATCACCAGGAAAGACCTGGTGCCTTACTGATGTACCATCATTGCTTCACAACTGGACCAATAAATAACATCACGAAAAACTAAGAAAAGAATGAAGTTGCCAAACATTTCATTTTACTTGGATCCATACTTAACATTCATGGAAGCAGCAGTCAAGATATCAAATGACATATTGCATTTGGCCAATCTGCTGCAAAGATGTCATGTTAAGGATTATGGGCTGTGAACCTCAAGGTCAGCAGTTCAAAACTACCAGCTGTTCCATGGGAGAAAGATGAAGCTTTCTGCTCCCATAAAGATTTACAGCCTCAGAAACCCTGTTCAGGGTTGCTATGGGTTGGAACTGACTCGACGGCACTTAACAACAGCAACAACAACCCAAACCAAGGTATTGTTAATCACCTCATCTGCACAGACAATGAGCAAGGAAGAGTGTACAAGAATCAATGCATTTGAATTAGGCTCCTGGTGAAGAATACTGAAAATACCACAGACCACCAGAAGAATGAACAGATCTGCTTTGGAAGAAGTACAGCCAAATTACTCCTTGGAAGTGATGAGACTGAGAATTTGTATCCTATACTTTGGACATGTTGTGAAGAAGGATCAGTCCCTGAAGAAGGACATCATGCTTGGTAAAGTAGAGGGTCAGTGAACAACAGGAAGACCCCCATCAAGATTGACTCACACAGTGGTAGCAACAGTAGGCTCGAACTATTGTGAGAATAGTGCGGGGCTGGAGAATGTTTCATTCTTTCGTATTTTGGGTCACTATAAGTCCGTAGAGTCCTGATGTAGCATTGGACTGCTAACCACAGAGTCGATGGTTCAAACCCACCAGCTTCTTTTTAGAAACCGTATACATAGCTGCTCTCTATGTAAAATAACTGACTCTACAGCACTTAACAATAAATGAGTTTGAGTTGACTCAATGGTACCCAACAACAACAGCACAATTGTCTATAAAGTGCCTAGAACCTATTGGACGGATGCTCAGTACACGGTTTTGAATGAATAACTGTATCTGGTACATTAAAAAGTCAGTAGAAATTCCCAGACATTTGCTAGATGGTCTGTTTGGAGGCAGTGCTCACTTTGAATATGTTCTTGGGCAATAACAGGATAACTAGCATGTTTTATGCCTCTGAAGGAAGATGATGGCAAAGACTAGGTGGACAATCAATGCTCTGCGAGTTGGGGGCAGTGCCTTCAGGTGACTGACCCTGATAATTGTAAACATGTAGTAGGACCAGGCAGTGTTTTCTTCTGTTGTGCAGAAGAAAGGTCTCTTACGAGTCAGAACTGACTTGACAGTCCTGGTGTGGTGCTGTGGGTTAATTCACTGTACTGGGTCTCAATGGGTTGGAACTGACTCAATGGCACTTAACAGAAATCCTGGTGTGATGCTGTGGGTTAATGCACTAGAATGCAAGGTTGGTTTGAATTACAAGGTTGGCCACCAGCCACTCCTTGGAAGCCCTATACAGGATTGCTAAGAGTTGGAACAGACTTGACGACACTTAACAACAGCAACAGTAATACAACTTATATATCTCTGTCTCTATACGTTGGGAACAAATTTTATTAACATATTATTTATGGAAACTATTTCAAAACTGTAACATATTTTTGAATGAGATTTTAAGAAGATATAGTCCCTCCAGGTAGCGTAGTGGTTATGGATCAGACTGTGAGCCGTAAGGTCAGCAGTTCGAAGCTACCAGCTACTCTGCAGGAGAAAGATGAGTCTTTCTGCTCCCATAAAGACTTACAGCCTCGGAAACCCTGTACAGGGTTGCTATGAGTCAGAAGTGACTCCACGACACATAATCACCACCACCAGTCCCTCCAGATGATCGTGGTTATCCCACGGACTGACCCACGTAGTAGTGACCATATGTGGTACCAGAGGAGGTGAAGCTCTGTACAAACTAAAAACACCCTAAACTCCTGCCAGCTAGTAATTCTCACTCATAATGGCCCTGGAGGACAGGAACAAAACATCCTATAGCATTTCCAAGGATGTCATCTTTACAAGAGATATTCACATCTGTCTCTGCAAGGGTGACTGGTGGGCTTGAAGCATGGCCCTTTCAATGAACAGTCAAGTGCTTAACCATGACACAACCATTGACCCATGATGCTGGCAGTAAGGGCATTAAAGACAACAAATTCTTACCATAGGATGGAAAGACAAAGTAAAAGTAAAGGCAAAACCAGAAAGGAAACAGATCCTATAAAATATGACTGCTGTTTGCAAAAAGGGAGGGAGAAAGAGCAGCCAATGTGAATAGCTTCCGGATACATCATCTCTTTCACCCAGAACGATGTGGTCTGTATAATAATCAGAATTCCCTTAGCCACAATATCCTGTAGGGGAGCCGGCTACTTTGTAACCTGATATTCAAGTGATCTGTTCTTATATTTTATTAAAAAGTGGCTTTTCTCACCCCTCATTTTGCCAATCACATCACGCTCTGGTCTATTTCTGGAGATGATGTCCTGACAGAGTCCTGGTTGTTGTCACTGGACTTTCTCCTTACTCATTCCTAGTCACCCTACAGATACATGCAAAGGAAAAAACAAGGAGATCTATTTTGTTAATCATGTCATACATTTTAAAGACCTTTCAGTATTACTTTCTTCCTAATGTAATCTACTGTGAACTACGTGGAAATCCCCATGATACTGTGGTTGTACTGAAGAACACATTGGCAACGTTTGAGATACATGAGGTTTTATTCAGACATGCTTAGCAATGACTCTGGTTTTTTTAAATAAATGATGCTGTATTTTTGGTGAAGGTTTACACAGTTAACTTTCTATTCAATGATTGCTACACGAATTGTTCAGTGACATTGAGTATAGTCTTCACAACATGTAAACACTCATTATTCCTGTCCTTATCCAGTGTCCCTGTTCTCATAGGACTTCATCTTTGCTTTAAATTAACTGTTGACTATTGGTTCTCATGTAGATGATTTTTAAAAAGGGATGCAATATTCACAGGTGATCATCTTTATTTTATGAGCCAATCAGTTGCTTAGCTGAAAGATGGCCTTAGGAGGCAATTTCAGGTCAAGGTTTAAACAGTATCTCAGGCAATTGTCTTGGAGATTCCTCTAGTGTCAGCTGGTGCATTAACTCTAAACTTCTTAAGAATTTGAATTCTGTTTTTATTATTTTCCTATTCTATTAGGATCCATCTATTGTGGTGATTTTGATCTGAATAATCAGTAGCAGTAGCTAGGTAGCGGCTCTTCTGGTCCCAGGATATATGAGGCTGTGTTTTGTGTAGACCGTCATATAGACTAGTTTCTTTTCTACACCCCAGGGTTTTCTTCTTTCTTGTTTCCTCCTGATAAGTAGAGAACAGTGATTGCATCTTGACACATTTTAAGACCCTAGACACTGCTTACCAATCTGGGATGTAGAACATGCACTCTATGAACTTTATTTTGCCAATTATCTGAGTTGCCCCATGAGAATATGCTTCTCAATCTTCAGATGGGAAAACCAATCTCATGAGCTCTTTGGTTAACTACTTCATTATATATACAAATATGAAGGAATTTAAAAAAGCTGGTGAACAAATGAAATGAAAAGAGGACAGAATTTTTTCCATGAACTTTTGGAAGCCCCCTCATATATATACTTGTGTACATATATGCTTATGGACACAGATGAAGGGGCTTTAAAAATGTGTGGAAAAATTTCATCATCTTTTCATTCCATATGTTAATGAATGTTTGAAGTCTCCATATACATAAATCTACATATGTATGCATGCACACACATATACAAGGTTAATTTAAAAAGTGTTGCTACTAGGGTTCTAGTTCATATATACAAGGACTTATTCAAAAGAAAGCATTTTAAAACATGCCTCTGCAATCAACGAATGACTGTAGATATGTTCTCTCATTAATATGTGTTTCTTAGTCTCATTAAAGTTCCTTAACAAAGTGTGCAATCCAAACAATAACTTCTGGAGAGAGCTGGTGGACCAATTCAATCAGAGGCAGAGGAGTCAGCTCAGAAGGCTAAGCTACTGTTTTCAGGGATCCCCAAGGGGTAATTTTGATAGATTTTCTTGAAGGACACTGCACAATCACAGGGACTTATTAGAAAGAAGTTCGAAGAAAATTGAAAACTGCACTGGTAAGAATAAGTCTAGGAAATTTGCACCAAGGATTTCTTTTTTTTTTCCATTACAGTAATGCACCTGCACATCCTCTGAGGATAGCAAAAGCTGTCCTATGAGAACCTTACCATCTTCCCTCAGGACCTGATCAGACCTCTTCAGACATTTTTGCTCACCAAACTCAAAGAATATTTAAAAGGACCAGGATTTTAGGCCCTGGAGGATGCTCAAACTGCCATTTTGGTGTGGTTTAAATGGAAGAGTGCAGAATTATTGGAGCACCTATTCTTGTCTTTGTATAAAAGTAGAGTCATATAGCACTTTACCTTTGATGATTGTCTAATTTTATTCAGTATAATCTCCTTCAGATTCATCCCTTTCCTGATGAGAGATCACTGAGGAAGAATTCTACCAACAAGAAATTATTTTGGGGGTATCAATTAAAGCTTTACTATAGCAAGAAGATTAAGCAAGCATGTGTTTTACGAAAGGCTAAAATTCAGTGAATTGTTTCAACAAACTTATTGATTGCCTACTTTGTGTAATCTACTACTCTGTGGTATTATTTGCCAAATTATACACATAATCTCTTATTTCCCCAACACTTTACTATCTAGTGGATGGAATATGACAAGTACAAAGCAACATACAAAAAGCACATTGACCCCTTTCCTCCTCCTCCATCCAGTAGCCATGGCCCTGATCCAGAAGCTCATGTAGGACCTCATTCTGGATGGACACACTGAGCATTTGGTGAGCATTCATTCAAAGGGCTCTATGAATATAGACAAATTAGCAATCATCCTCTTTTCTTTCAGATCTCCATTATCTCAATTTAGGCTCACCCTGGACTCTACCATGGCTTAGTTTATGATCTAACAACATAGATTGTTTGTATTCCTGCTATTTCTAACATGAGAAGGAACAGGACCCAACTCAATGGGTATCCAAAAACCTCCATTGTGACTTGCCATAGTGGCTGAGACAGTAACATGAACCCATAACCAATGGCTGTTAAGTGCCAAAGAGCTGAAAAACTTTTCTTTCCCAGTTTGTTGGTTGCCCAGGTTGGAAGAAGACTTAGGGGTAACTGGCAATACTGCAGTATATTCCTGACAGAAATGAGGCCTCCCCTTCAATCAAGGAGCTTCTGGATGTGAACTCAGAGAGGATTAGGAGGCAAAGGTTATTCACTATGGTGACTCATGTCAGAATTACAATTTTGTCTCCTATTTAGGTCAAATAATATCCTAGCAAGGTATCCATCTGGGAATGCAGTAACTCCATAGGATAAGAACTAGACTCCTAAACACAAGACCAGCAGTTCTAGCCCACTAGCCATTTCTGCTCTTGCAAAAATTAAAAAAAGCCTCAGAAACTCCATGCAGGGTTGCCATGGGTCAGAACCAACTCCAAGGTGCTCATCTATTACACTGTGATTAATCATTGACAAAGATTCATATTGTGATCTCTGCCCATTTTTCTCTGCCAATTAAACACTGCCATGTGGCTTTTGAAAGACCAATATTCTGTTACCCACCCTGAAATCAGAGATTGCATTACCACAGGATGAAGTTAGAGGAGATGGAAATGGTTAAATAGCTGCACAATACCCGAACTCAAGCAACAGCCCAGGACATTTCTAGAATACTTCACAAATGCAATTTTAGTGTCTGCTGTTTTCTTATGGAAAGCTATTTTCTTATGCTGTGGCTCTGTAGGATAATTACTGGACTGTGAACCACAAGGTAGGTTATTGGAACCTACCAGCTGCTCCTCTGGAGAAGGTATGTTGCCACAAACTTTCTGTTCCTGCAAAGATATAAACGGTTGCTAATGAGTCAGAACCAACTTGATGGCACCTCACAACAAACAGCTATGACATTTTCTTATACCACCATTGGTCTGTCAGTCTGTTATACTGTGGTGGCTTGTGTTAACTGTGATGTTGGAAGTTACATCACTGGTATTTTAAATATCAGCAGGTGTGCCTATAAGGTTTCAGCAGAGTTTCCAGGATAAGAAAGACTAGGAAGGAGGAGGATAGGATGTGATAGGATGATAACTACACACCTATAAGAAAGATCAGTTAATACCACAATTATTTAAATGTGAATGGTTAGTCACTGAAAACCTTATTAATAGCAGCAGAATACTGCCTGGTATAATGCTTGAAAATGAGCCCTTCAGGTTGGAAGGCACTCAAAATGCAACTGGGGAAGAGCTGCTTCCTTAGAGTAGAATTGGCTTTGAATTAGTAAATGAATATAGTAAAACTTTCGGATTCTTTATTTGTTGATGGGGCACAACTGCAATTGAGAAGAAACAGGTGCAAACATTCATTAAAAACCAATATGTGGAGTGCATTAAGTGTGAGTCTTGGAAAACTGGAAGCTGTCAAAATATAATGGATGCATAAAGAATATCCTAGGCATTAGGGGGCTAAAGTGGACACATATTGGCCATATTGAATTGGATAATCATATGGTTTATTATGTTTGTTGTTGTTAAGTGCTGTTGAGTCAGTTCCGACTCAAAGCAACCCTGTATAGAGTTTCAGACTCACAAGGTGAGTTTGAACTGCTGACCTTAAGGTCCTGTGCTTATCCTACAGTGCCACACACAAAAAAATGAGTAATGCATTACATTCCTTTTAAAAAAGAACACTTCAAGATCTTTCTTGTTGTATAATGATATCTGTGATAGGATGATAACTATACACCTACAAAAAAGATCAGTTAATACCACAATTATTTAAATTAAGACATCAACCACTAAGGCCACTGATGAAGAAATTAAAGAATCCTACCAATGTCTTCATCCTGAAATTGATCAAGCATGCAATCAAGATGCATTGATAATTGTTATGATTGGAATGCAAAAGGTGTAAGCAAATTGAAAGGATCAGTATTTGGGGAATATAGCCTTGGTGATGGAAATGATTCTGGAGATCACATGCTAGAATTTTGCAAGACCAATGACTTATTCATTGCAAATAGCTGTTTTCAAGGACACAGACGATGAGACTATACATGCAGGGTTCCATGGTGTAATGGTTAACATCCTGGACTCTACATCCAGTGACCTGAGTTCAAATCTTGGTAGAACCTGTTTGTTAGAATTTGGACTCTTGGTATGGTGCTGTAGAATCAGCACTTGATTGCTAATTACAAGGTTGGCAGTTCACACCCACTAGTTACTTCTTGGAAATTCTGTACAGGTTCGCTATGATTCCTGTACAGGAACCAACTCGACATCACTTCACCACAACAACGTACACATGGACCTCACCAGATGGAATACAGAAGAATCAAATTGACAATGTCTGTGGAGAGAGAAGATGGATTAGCTCAATATCACCAGCCCAATCAAGGCCAGGGGCTGACTGTGGAGCAGACCATCAGAGTCACATTACCACAAAAAGTGGTTGATGCTCAACTGTTTCAAGAGGTAGCCTATGATCAAGAATCAATAATACTGAAGGAAGCACTCCTACCTTCACTGAAAGCATTGGCAGAAAACAATACTATAGGGATTGATGGAATATCAAGTGAAATGTTTCAACAAACTGATTGTAGAACTGTAAGCACTCATATGACTATGCCAAGAAATTTGGAAGATAGCTACCTGGCCAACTGATTGGGAAGCAACCATATTTGAGGCTATTCCAAAGAGAGGTGGCCCAATGGAATGTGGACATCATCAAACAATATCATAATATCACAAACAAGTAAAAATTTGCTGATGGTAATCCAAAAACTGTTGTAGCAGTACATTGACAGAAAGCTGTCAGAAATTTAAGTTGGATTCAGAAGAGTAGGTGGAATGAGGGATATCATTGTTGATATCCGATGGATCTTGGCTGAAAGCAGAGAATACCAGAAGGATGTTTACTTGTGATTAATTGACTAGGCAAGGCTTTCAACATACAAATTATGAATAAAATTGCAGAAAATAAGTATTCTAGAACATTTAATTGTCATCATGAGGAATCTGTACATAGACCAGTAGGCATTTTTTTTCCCCAAACAGAACAAGGTGATATTGAATGGTTTAAAGCTAAGCCAGGTGTGTACCAGGATTGTTTTCTTTAATCATACTTATTCAGTCTGGATGCTGAGCAATTATTCTGAGAAGTTCTATAGTGTGAAGAAAAATGTGGCACCAAAATTGGAGGAAGATTTATTAGCAACCTACAATATACAGATGATACAATCTTATTGGTTTTAAGGTAAGAGAACTAAAATATTTAGTGATAAAAATTAAAAACTACAGCTTTCAATATGTATTGCACTTCAATGAAAAGAAAACAAATATGTTCACAACTGGACCAATAAAACACATCAAGATAAATGGAGAAATAACTGAAGTTGTCAAATACTTCATTTTGCTTGGTTCCACAATTAACACTCATGGAAGTATCAATAAAGAAATCAAAAGACATATGTTGTTGTTGTTAGGTGCCATCGAGTCGGCACCGACTCATAGTGACCCCATGCACAGCAGAACAAAACAATGTCTGATCCTGGGCCAACTTCACTACCGCTGCCACACTTGAGTCCATCAATGCTGCCACCTGGCCAATCCATCTCGTTGGAGGTCTTCCTCTTTTTCTCTGACCCTCCATCTAACCAAACATGATATCCTTCTCCAGTGACTGTTCCCTCCTGACAATATGTCCAAAGTATGAGAGACGAAGTTTGGCCATTTT
>NW_006408539.1:25092520-25099932 GCF_000296735.1 Chrysochloris asiatica
TAATGCCTAAGATATCGATGTTGATGCATTCTATTTCATTTTTGACAACTTCCAATTTTCCCAGATTCATACTTCGTACATTCCATGTTCCGATTTTCAATGGATGTTTACAGCTGTTTCTCTTCATTTTGAGTTGTGGCCCATCAGCAAATGAAGGTTCTGTGGGCTTTTCTCCAACGAGCTTAACTCCATTCACATCATCATGGTCAACTCTACTTTGAGGAGACATCTCTTCCCCAGTCGCATTTTGAATGCCTTCCCACCTGAGGGGCTCATTTTCTGGCATTGTATCTGACAGTGTTTCTCTGCTATTCATAAGGTTTTAAGTGATTTGCAATTTGGAAGTAGTTTGTCACTCTTTCTTCCTAGTCTGTCTTTGTCTGGAAGCTCATCTGAAACCTGTCCACCATGGGTGGTGACCCTGCTGGTTATTTAAAATACCGCTGGCATAGCCCTCAGAATCACAGCAACTCAAGCCACCACAGCACGACAGACAGACAAGTAGTGGCCATTTGGTTTTATGTCAAAACTGTCACTTTAAATTTCAATATCAATCTTGATACAATCAAGATGTTCTCTCCCAAGATGGCGGCTTTGGGAATAGCTGAGCATCTTGAATTAGAGAACAATGGATTTCTTGATTCTCCTTCAAATTCCCATAGCTGTAAGCCCTCCAGTCCTCCAAATATTCCTTTATATGTGTTTCAGAGTTCCAGCACCATCCCCTGAGCCTGCTTTGCCCGATATTCCTTGTTGTTATTGATGGAGCGCCTCACTGCATGTCTACCTGATTCGCCATCTTGATTGACATGTAGAATTAGACAAATCTGTGGCAGAAGTCCTCTCAAAGTGCTAAAGAACAAATATGTCAGTTTAAGAAATAAGGTGCACCTGGATGAAGTCATGATATTTTCAATCACCTCAGATGCAAGTGAACTTGGACAAGGAATAAAGAAGACTGTAGAAGAATTCATGCATATGGACTGTGGTGTTGGTGAAGAATATTGAAAGTACCATGAAATGCCAGAGGAACAAACACATCTCTTGTCAGAAAGCTCCTTAGAAGATAAAATGGCACAACTTTGTCTATCGGTCTTTGAACATATTGTCAGGAGTGGCGAGTCCCTGGAGAAGGACATCATGCCTGGTGACATGGGGGGCCAGGGAAGCAGAGGAAGGACCTCCATTGAAATGAATTGGCACAGTGGCAGCAACAATGGATTCACACATAACAAGTGTGAGGATGACACAGGACTGGTTAGGGTTTAATAGCAAGAGCAATTTTCTTATACATTAGCTTCTAATTTTCTCTCTGTGTCCATCCTATGTGACTTTCAGTTAAGACTTATCTCAAATGTATATTTCTTTCTAGTTACTATAACAGTTGCTGGCATGATTTAAAAAGTAATAAATATTTGCTGAATAAAGTATTTCATTAGTTGTTTAAAGAGCTCTGGTGGCACAGTGGATTAAGCATTGGGCTGCTAACCAAAATATTGATGGTTCAAATCCACCAGTCCTTCTGAGGGAGAAAGATGAGGTAGTGTGCTTGCATAAAGATTTACAGCCTTGGAAACCATGTGGGGCAGTTCTCCTTTGTCTTAGAGGGTTGCCATGAGCTAGAACCTTCTCTACAGTAGAGGATTGAGTTGTTGTTGTTGTTAAGTGCAGCTGAGTCTGTTCTGACCTATAGTGACCCTGTGTAAGGTTTCTAAGGAGCAGCAGGTGGGTTTGAACTACCACCCTTGTGGTTCACAGTCCAGTGCTGATCCCATAGTGCCACACCAGAAGTCCAGTGAGTTGGGTGATGGTGGTGTGCTATGGAATTGGTTCTGACTCATAGAGAACCTGCATAGGGTTTCTGAGGCTGGAAATCTTTACAGGAGCAGAAAAGCTCATCTTTCTCCTGGAAAGGCTCATAGTTTTGAACTGCTGACCTTGGGGTTATCAGCCCTATTTGTAGTCACTGTGCTACCAGGGTTCCTTAGTGAGTTGGGTGTTGTTGTTGTGAAGTGCCATCGAGTCTGTTTCAACCCATAGTGACCCTGTATAGGGTTTCTGAAGAGCAGCTGGTGAGCCTGAACCGCCCACCTTGCAGTTCAAATGGCTTTGCAGTGTGGTTCATTAACCCACAGTGCCAACTTGGTTAGGAGATTTAACTTCATTTAAAGGAAATTAGTATTCATTGAGTTTTTGCTTATGGTTACACAAAAACAAAACAAAACCCAAAGCCCCTAAGTAGTGACACTGATTCTAATCGTGAGTAACATGACAGGGTAGTCTAGAACTGCCTCACAGGACTTCCAAGGTTGTCAGTCTACAGAAGTTGACTGCCACCCTTTCTTTCTCAGAAACAAAGGTGAGTTCAAATCACTGACCTTTACGTTAGAAGCTGAGCACTTTAGCCACTGTGCTAAACCAAACCAAAAACCCAACCCACTGCAACCTACTTGATTCTGACTCATACTCACCGTATATGGGGTTTCCAAGACGGTAAATCTTTATAGGAAAAGACCGCCTCATCTTTCTCCCACGGAGTCGCTGCCAGGTTTGCATTGGTGACCTGTGGTTAGTTACTCGGTGCTTGTCCAACCACCCCACCAGGTCTCCTTCATGCTACTGTTACTGACCATTTATCATCCAACCCAAGATACCTTTGAGGACAAAGGGAAATGCTATTTCTAATTATAGTGGTCCAAATAGGCATCATCTGAGGATGTTGATGGGGTTGTGTGGAGATGGTAACTGGACACCACACACTGATAGGAAAGTCGACATGAAACATTGCATGGGACTTTCCTGTAAATTGTTTTGTATCCCACACAATGAAATCTACACACAAATCCACACAAGCATTTACGTTTCAGAATGTATGTATTTCATGGAGAACTCATGTAGGTAGCCACGTCTCTAAAAACTAACTGAAATAGAATAGATTTTTGATTAGTTCATTAGCTAGTTAAAGTAGTCTCATTGTGAACTGGAAAAATAGTGCAGGGATACTGAGTTCGTAGACAGGCATTTAGACAAGGTGGGTGTTTGGTGGCAGACCCTAATGAAGGCATTGTCTTATTTAGTGATGTGCGTATAGTTTTCTTTGGATTTTTAAAAAGTGTAGTCTGTGTTAATTTGGTGCCAGAAACCCTTTTGGTATTCATTTCTATTTAGATGGTGAATCAACTAACATTCTGATGGATGTTTTCTTGTGTTAATTATGCAAGCAGGCCAAATCTAGATAACATAAAATCATAAACGTTTTTATGTTTTTTACAGCTGAAAAAGTTTGATGTTTGAAGGAGTCATTCCAGGAATTCAAAGAATCAAGCAACAAGCTTGTCTTGGACTGTTCCAAATATAGACAGTGTCACTTCTTCCTGTCAGGTTAAGAGAATTGATTGGCATTTACCATTCGTCTACACCTTCATACTTTAAACCACCACCGTTATATCTACCCAAACAAACCCACTGTGATCAAGTTAACTCTGATTCATAGTGACAGAGTATCACAGCTCCACATAGATTCCGAGGCTGTAACTCTTGATGTAAGCAGACTGCCTTGTCTTTCTCCTATGGAATGGCTGGTGGGTTTATCCACCAACCCATCAGAGAGCAGCCCAATGTTTAACTACTATACCTGTTGTCATTTTTGTTAAATGCCACTGAGATGGTTCCAATTCATAGTGATCCTGTATAGGGTTTTCAGGGAGTGATGGTGGGTTTGAACTGCCAACCTTGCAGTTAACAGTCCAGTCCTACAGTGCCACACCAGGACTCCAACTATTACACCTGTTGTTGTTGTTGTTGTTGAATGCCTTAGAGTTGGTTCACTCATAAAGACCCTATACAGGGCTTCCAAGGTGCAGTTGGTGGGTTTGAACTGCTCACTTTATGCTTCACAATCCAGTGTTGATCTTACAGCACCACACCAAGAGTCCCTAAGGTTACAAACCCTCCTGCAAAATGCACACTCTTTATCACCAATTGAGTGTCCTCTCTTAGTTCTTGTCTCTTGTCATACGTTGGTGAATGCCACTTGATAATGGTGAAAACTGAAAGTCAAAACTTATTCTGTCTCTTATAGATCATACAAGAGAGATTCATTATATAAATGGTCCATTCTTCTTTCTTTTGGATTCTGTCTTGACAGGAGAACCAACAGATTCATAATGGAGAGGTAACTATGAAAGATGGTATTTTCTCTCTTGAGAACACCACTTTGGCCTTCAACTCCCAGCTTCATATCTGGGAAAGGCATGTTGCTCTGCATGTTGTGTTTGTGATGCCTAGCAGAGCTCCTTCAATAATGAAATTGGGAAAAGAAGATATGACCAACAACACAGTTCCCTTCAAAATGAACATTGTAGCTACTAAACGGCTGGATTTATCCATCAATCATATTTTTACAACCACAATGAAAAACTTCTCCATAACTTTGTCTTCCACAAAAATTGTTTACCATACATTATGCACTCACCCCCAAAAGATTACATCTAGTATAAAATGATCGAACAAAGGAGCATGCTAATATTCTCAGAATCACACATTCTCAAGTGGTATGAATGGAACAAACATGTCAGCTACCTCTTGCACAGCCCCAGCTAAATTCCCCACTGTTGTTAAATGCCGTTGAGTGGGTTCCGACCCCAACCCCTAGCAACCCTCTGCAGGATTTCCAAGGAGTGACTGGTGAGCTTGAACTGCCCACCTTGTAGTTCAAATCAACTTTGTAGTCCAGCGCATTAATCTATAGCACCACACCAGGACTCCAAATTCCCTGTAGTAACTTTAAACTTAATGCAGCATTCGATATGACTGTACTCTCATTTTATATTTTCCTAGGGTATTTTATGTAGAACTTTCTTAGAAATCACCCTTGAATTCCCCTGGAATCTATGTTATAGGCAGCAAAACAATGTTTACCTTCATAAATAATTCTTCTTTCTCTATGAGCTATACAACAACACACAAGTGCAGTGTATTTGTTTGATTGTTAACAAAGCCCTTTTCTCTTGCTATTACTGCTGTCACTATATTTTCCTGATGCCCAGAAACCTAGAAAGCAGGTGTTGTTTGGTTTCTCCAACTCCCCATATTAAATTGGGCATACAGTCCTGCTGACTTTGCCCTAAGTGTGTCTCAAATTTGCTTCTATTTCAATTCCCACTTTTACTGCCATAGGTTAAAAATTCTTATTCCTAATTTAGCATTTTAAGGGGTCCAGATAGTATTACGGATTATGGGTTGGATTATTCATATCAAGGTCAGCAATTTGAATTTACCAGTCCTTTGTGGGTGAAAGATGAAACTTTTCTTTTCCTGTAAAGATTTACAACTTTGGAAACCCTACACAGGGTCACTATGAGTGGGAATCAACTGAATTCACAGCAAACAACCACCAATAGTATTCCAGCTGTTTTCTGTACCTCCAAACTCATTTACTATTTTTGTATGAGCCCTGTTTTCTCAACTCCAATGTTGCTGTATTGTCTTTCTATCCCTTGGTAAACTCTGTCAGAATTTTTGCCTCTTTATCGATATTTGCAACGACGTATAAAGGCATTAGCTCTACTTTTCGTGCTTCTTTAACATAATTGCTGCATCTACATAGTTTTACTGTTCTTTGTGTATCTAGAGTGTAATCAATGTTCTAGTTTACTTTCACTAGCCCATCGGCATTTGAAAAGACTGTAGAGTATAAAAAATAAAATTTAACCAAATTCACCATGTTTACTACATTATTTGGTTTCCCTAAGATCCTTTATTGTTATCTACTTGATTTGTTAAGGATTTGGAGAATTGACTTAGTTTTCCTAATTTGATTATGGTCTCATTAATTTCTTCACATTTTATTAAAAAACAAAACAAAGCATTGTTTCTGTGTTAATCCTGACGTATAGCTACTCAATAAGACAGAGTAGAACTGCCCCACAAAGTTTCCAAGGCTGCAATCTTTATAGAAACAAGCTGCTTAATCTTATTTATGGGAGCAAACTCATTTATTTTTACTTCTTCCTTACCTCTTTGGAAAGATTTCATGGGATGAATTGTGATCCCAAAATATGTGCCAGCCTGTCTGGGCCACAGTTCTCTGGGGCTTAGCAGTTAGGTAGTGATGTAATGTGTTAGTTATTTAGTGCTTCTCCCATGATGTGAGCTGATGTGGTCTGCCAAATCAGCTGTAAGAGGATTAAGGGGGCGGGGGTGTGTGACTGCCATCAAGGGCTGTAGAGTCTGTTCCAACTCATAGCCACCATGTGTAACGTTTCTGAGGAGCGGCTGCTGGGTTCAAACTGCTGACCTTGTGGTTAACAGTCCTATACTCATGCTTCAGTTCCACACCAGGACTCCAGGGAGGCAGTATTGTATTCAAGTCACAGCTCTAATTCAATATGGTGATAATTTCCCTGGGCTGTGGGCTGCAACACTTTCTATATTTTAAGGGCTAGAAGGAGAAAGAAGTGAGCAGAGAGAGGGGAACTATTACCAGCAAAAAAGAAGAGTCAGAGTAAAGCAAGTCTGTAGACCCAGGTCTCTGCTTCGGGAACTTCTCACATCCATGGGAAGATTGGTGCTGAGGCACACGGAGATCTCCAGGAAACACTGACATTACCAGTCACTGCCTTCCCAGCTAGGAGCAATCAAAGCTGTTTTGGATGCCATCATTCCTACACTATAAGTCTATAATGTTTACTATAAAATGATAAACGATGTCGTTGTTGTTAAGTGCTGTTGAGTCAGTTCTGACCCATAGTGATCCTGTATAGGGTTTCCAAGGAGTGACTGGTGAACTTGAACTGCCAACCTTGCAGTTCAAGATGAATTTGCAGTCCAGCACATTAACCCACAGTGCCACACCAGGAGTCCTTATAGACTAAAAACCATACTATTATTATTGAAGTGTCTGTTTCTCCTTCAGGATTATTTTTTAAATCAGTTTATTCATTGGTTGTTGTTGCTGAGAATTTACACAGTTGGAATATACCAATTCAACAGTTTAGACATAAAGAATTCAGTGACATTGGTGACACTGTTTTGAGTGTTCCAGCCATTCTCACCTTCCTTTTCTGAGTTGTTCCTCCTCCATTACCATCAACTCACTGCCTCCTCAAGTTCCTATTTAATCTTTTGAGTTGTTGTTGTTGCTAGGGTGCTGTCAGGTTGGTTCTGACTTTCAGTGATCCAACGTGCAACAGAACAAAACAGTGCTCTGTTCTGTCACATCCTCCTCCTCATCAGTAAGCTTGAGCCCACTGCTGTTGTCATTGGGCTGATCCATCTTAGTGATGGGGTGCTCTTCTTTTTCTGTGATCCTGCATCCATCTTTCTTTCTTTCTTTCTTTCTTTCTTTCTTTCTTTCTTTCTTTCTTTCTTTCTTTCTTTCTTTCTTTCTTTCTTTCTTTCTTTCTTTCTTT
>NW_006408539.1:25100032-25101682 GCF_000296735.1 Chrysochloris asiatica
CTCCCTTCCTCCCTCCCTCCCTCCTTCCCCCCTTCCTCTCTTCCTTTCTTCCCTTCTTTCTTTCTTACCACACTTGGTAAAGTGGAGGGTTAGCAAAAAAGAGGAAGCACCCCAACAAGATGGATTGGCACAGTGGCAGTAGTAATGAGCCCAAGCATACCAACATGTATAGGTTGGCTCAGGAACGGGCAGTGCTTTGTTTTGTTGTGAATAGGGTCCCTATGAGTTGGAACGGACTCAATGACACCTAATAACCACCACCACAACAACTTTATCAAGCATGGTATCCTTTTCCATCATGGGCTTTCCTAATAATATGTCCAAAATATGAGAGACAAAGTCAGACCATCCTGGATTCTAAGGAGCAATGGTACTTCTTAACAACACAGATTTGTTTTTCCTTATGATAGTTCATGATACTTCTAATATTCTTCTTCAACACCATACCTCAAATGCATCAATTCTTCTACAGTCTTCCTTATTTATTCTCCTACTGTCATATGCAGATGAGGCTATGGAAAATACCATGGCTCAGGTCAGGGGCACAATTGTCCTCAAACTGGCATTGTTGCCCTTGAACACTTTAAAGAGTTCTTGTGCAGCAGACTACCTAATGCAATACGTCATTTGATTTCTTCACTGCTATTTCCATAAGACTTGATAGTGGATCCAAGCAAAATAAAGTCTTTGACAACTTCAATCTTTTCTTCATTTATTGTGATGTTATCTATTGGTCTAGTGGTGTTTTCTTTACACTGAGGTGCTACCCATGCTGAAGTTTGTAGTCTTTGATTATGATCAGTAAGTATTTTAAGCCTTCTTCAATTTCAGCAAACAAGATTATATCATCTGCATATTGCAGGTTGTTAATTAATCTTCCTACAATCCTGGTGCCAAGTTCTTCTTCATGTAATCCAGTTTCTCAAATTATTTGCTAAGTGTACAGATTGAATAAATATGCTGTAAGAATACAACCCTCTCACACACTCTTTCTGATTTTAAACTACTCAGTGTCTCCTTATTCTGTTTGAATGACTGCCTTGTGGTCTATGCACAGGTTCTTCATGAGCACAATTAAGTATTCCAGAAGACTCATTCTCCATAACGTTGTCCATAGTGTGTCATGATCCACACAGATGACAGCCTTTACATAGTTAATAAAGCACAAGTAAACATCTTTCTGGTATTCTTTGCTTTCAGTCAAGATGCATCTGACACAAACAACTGTATCCCTCATTCCACATCTTTGTCTGAATCTGACTTGAACCTCTGACAGTTCATTGTCAATTTATTGCTGCAGCTTATTTGTATTTATCTTTAGCAAAGTTATACTTGCTTGTAATATTTATGATATTGTTAGATGATTTCTGCATTATATTGGGTCAGTCTTTAGAGTGGTGTGCCTTACAGTTGGTTCCGACTCATAACGACCCTGCACAGGGTTTTCAAGGCTGTAAATTGTTATGGGACCAGAAAGCTTCATCTTTCTCCAGTGGAACTGCAGGTAGTTTCAAACTGTTGACCCCGAGGTTAGCAGCCCAACTCGTAACCACTACACTACCAGAGCTTCTTGATCTTTATAATTTTGTTGTTAAGTGCCATCAAGTTGGTTCCAACCATAGTGGCCATAGATAGGGTTTCCAAGGAGCA
>NW_006408539.1:25108942-25128792 GCF_000296735.1 Chrysochloris asiatica
AAGTTTATTTTATCAGAGATTAGTATTGCCATTCCTGTTTGTTTTTTATTGCAATTAGGTTGGTATATTTTTTTCCCATCCTCTGACTTTTAATCTGTTTTTGTCTCTGTGTGTGAGATTTGCCTCTTGCAGATAGCATATCGAAGGATCTTGTTTTTTTGTGCAGTCTGCCACCCTCCATCTCTTAACTAGTGCGTTTAATCCATTTACATTCAGTATAATTATCGATAGGTATGGGTAAATTGCTGCCATTATGTTTGATTTTTTGAGGTGTTACTGCTTTCTTTATTCTGTGTGTCTTCCTTTGCTGAGTTCATGTTTTCTGTGTTCTTTCTTGTGAGTTTCCTCATTATTTTAATGTTTCCATGTTCTTCTTGGATTTTCATTTCTTGTTATGTTGTGAAGTGTTAATTTTCTTTGAGGTTGCCTTATAGTCCATTAACTTTTTCTCTCCCCTTAGTGCAGTCTATTTTATCCTGTAATCTACTTGACCTTCTCACTATCTGAATCTCTGTAACTAAGTGTTTACCTTCTTTTACATTGTAATTGTTTTGATCATAGACTGACCTCCCAGATTCTCTGAGTTTGTTCTTATAGTTTTGTTCTTTTCTCGACTCTTTCTTCTGTCAATTGAATTCTGGGAGGTGCTGCCATGTATATTAGTCTCTGGTTGTTGTCTATTCTTGTTGGTTCTCAGTTCACAGAACTCCCTATAGGATGTTTTGTAGTGCAGGGTTGGCCTTGGCAATATCCCTTAGCTTCTGTTTATCCTGCTTTCAGGAGTGTCTTCTTATCTTTGATTTTGGAGAGCTTCATTATGATATGTCTCAGTGATTTTCTTTTGGGGTCTACCCTTCCTGGGTTTCATTGAGCTTCTTGAATGTTTATCTTTTCACTTTTCAGGACGTTAGAGAAATTTTCTTCCTGCAGTTCCTCAACTATTTCCTCTATGGACTTGTGTGATTCTTCCTCTTCTGGAATGCTGATAATTTTTAAGTTATTCCACTTCATGTTGTCCAACATGAATCTTAGACCTTCTTCAGATTTTTAAATTCTTTTTTCTCTTTGATCTTCTATCTTAGTGCTATTGGCATATTTGTCTTCCAGCTTACTAGTTCTGCCTTCCATCTCTTCTACTCTACTCCTTTGCCCCATCAGTGTATTTTATATCTATGATATTCTATTATGGATCATTTGAACCTCTTTCTGTAGGTTTTGAATTGCTTCCAATGCTGTATCTATCTTATTTGATTGTTCTTGTAGTGCTTTCCAACTTCTTCCTTATTTTTCTCAACTCCATTGTAAAGTGTTTTGAAACATTTTATAATCATTTTTCTGAATTCCTTCTCGGGCATTTCCAAGGCCTGCCCTCCCTCCAGAATGTAGTCCAGGTCTATCTCTAGGTCATTTGTCTCAGACATTTTATTTTGTGTCTGGACATGTGCTGAAATGGTCATCTGCTTTTGCTTCTTGGACATGTTTATTGTTTATCTGTGGCCTTATCACCTAATTGAGTGTGTGTTTTGGTACTTTTTATGCTTTCTGATTGCTTACAGAAAGATGTGATCAGGTTGCGTGTTTCCCTTTTCACTCTTCTTATTGCTTAACTAAGAGTAACTTTCACAGATATTGTTTGTTTCCCTGGTATATGGCAGTTGGCATTGGTTCTTGCCTGGATTTTTATGTGTTATATAGTGTGATTGTAGCTTGACTATATGGCAGCAGTTTCTGTCTTTTCTTGGGTAATATAGGGAGAGAATGAGTCCCCCAAAGGTAGAAAGGGGAGCACAAAACAGCAAAACAGGAACAGCAAAAAAAAAAAACAAAAAACAAAAAACCAAAAAACACCCCAAACACCAAAAATGTAGACTGGATACTGTAGTCTATAATCACCAAAAATGGAGAGGAGGGAGAGAAGAAAGAAAAAAAAAAAAAAATCTGATGCCTAATATGAGTATGGCTTTAGTGTCACCTTTCAGCTTCTTGAGAGAGATTTCAAGATGCCACTGTTGGTTGTTATGCTGTACCTCAGGATTTAATTTAATTTTTGACCTGTTTTGTTTTTAAACTCTCTATCCCTCTCCCCCTTATTCTGCCTTTTCCATATTAAAACAAAAACAAAAACAATTCAGTGCTGGCTCTTGAGCTGAGAGTATCTGTGTGCATGTGTGGAAGAAGAACTCACCAGTGGTGAGGGTGGGGGGTGTCCACTCACTCATGCACCCCTTCTAGTCACCAGAATGGAGGTACGCAAACAGTGAGGGGCTAATGAACAGGAAACAACAAAAGAAAATCAGAACAACGTAAAACGGGCAAAGTGTATTGTCCACATTTGCTCCGAGATTCCCACGGTATGGTCCCCACTTGGACTTGCCATTTGGTCTCGCTCAAGTTGTCGGCTCCAGGCCGCTGGCAGATTCAAAAGTACGTGATTTCTTACTTTTGTTACAAGTTCCACAACTATAAGCCTTCAAACCTTTTAAATATTCCTAGATATGTGGTTCCGAGTTTTGGAGCTCTGCTCTGGATCTGCTTTGCCTGGTATTCTGTGGTATTGGCTGATGGCAAACCTCACTTCACCTCCACCTTAGCTGCCATCCACAGATAGATCTTAAGAGAGCACAATATTGAAGACAAGCACTCTTTACCATATCTGATTTACCCATTATGTTTTTAAAACCAAAAAAAAAAAAGAGAAATAAAAACCCCAAACAAACCTGCCATTGAGTCAATTCTAACTCACAGCAATCCTATAAGACAGAGCAGGATTCCTAGTGTGGCGCTGTAAGATAAAGCACTAGACTGTAAGGTTGGTTTGAATAACAATGATGGTAGTTCAAGCTCAGTAGTCACTCCTTGGAAACTTGGAAAAGTATACAGGGTTTTTATGAGTAAGAACCAACTCGATGACACTTAACAGTAACAATAAGTTCAAGTACAACTCTCCCATAGGGCTACGTTGGCTATGAATCATTAGGTAAGCAGATTGCTACATCTTTTTCCCAGAGTGGCTGCTGTGTTCAAACTATATTGTTTGGTTAACAGCCAAGCTCTTTAAACACTGCACCAACAAGGCTCCTCCACATGGCACCCAGTGGTGTGCCATCAAGTCAGTTCTGACTCATAATGACCCAGTAGAGGATTTCTGAGGCAGTAATCCTTTACAGGAACAGAAAGTCTCATCTTTCTCTCATGGAGCAGCTGGTAGATTTGAACTAATGCATAACTAGTCTGTTACCAAGGCTGCTTACATGGCACCTAGGGGACAGTACATTATTGAAATCTATTGTTTAACTATGTTATAAAATGTGTTGTTCCTCTTCTTCAACATGCTTACAGGAATTGAAGGAAGAATGAAAACCCATCTAGCCAGGCAACTTGCCTATTCAATCAATACATCATTGAGCATGTGCTGTTCTAGATACCGTTTTAGGCACATGATAAAGTGATAATTGGGCATTCATGGTTGCCAGACTTGCAGAATTTAAAAATGGTGTAAGGAAAATAAAGATCAAGCAAGAGAAATTAATTAACATATATTAATGACTGCAACAGAGTGTCATAGAATACTATGAGATATGTGACAAGAAGACTTCACTTTGTGAAATTAAGTGGCCCATATAAGCACAGATGCCAAATGTATTAGAGACAATATGAGCTGTATTGTTTGAAAAAATCAAGAATTCAGTTCTTTGACAACAAAAACAATGTACCTAATTCAAAGTGGCTTCTTTATCCACCCAGTGTTCTACTACCAAGTCAGACATCAACATCATAAAACAGAACAGTCTTGTACTGAAAGACAACCAGAAAAATGAAGCCTTATTAGGTTGTTGACACGTTATTCCATAAAACTGCACTGAAAGGGAGATGTGCTGGTGAAATAATCACGCTAGTTTCTCAGGCTGTTCCTTAGCTCCAACTTAGCATTGAAATTGACAGAGAGGGCATTGAGTGTGGTCATTCATTGACAATGTCTATGGCAAATTGGAAGGATAACTCTGTTTTAGCAGATGTTGTGAAACATAGGCTGTCATGACCCTGACATGGCTGTATTACATATGACTGAGGTCTCATTCTGTGTTTTCCCATGTGCTCGAATATTTTATGTAGAACTTCCTTAGAAACCACTCCTTGAATTTCCCCCCAGAATATTTGTTATAGGCAGAAAACAGTGTTTCCCTACACAAATAATTCTTCTTTCTCTGTGAACAGAATATTACATTTATGAATGTTATCACCTAGTCTCTCCAAGTGATGCCTATGAGGTGCTCATTGGAAAGAGAGGAAAGAGATATTGAGCACAGAAATGAGCATGCATGCATGGAATATAAGGGCAAGTCAAGAAGTACTGTGACACAATCATAGTAATTTTATTAGTACAAAAATGTCAAAATGTGAAGCTGTTGTTTCTGGCCATATCCTCCATCTAGGCATACATACTTCTAAAGGCGGTGTTTCCATGTCTCTAACCCTTCCCCAAAGACTTCTATACTTTGAATCACACCATGTCAAGATGACAAGGGTCTCTAATCCTGTTCCTTTTATTTATTTATTTAAAAAATGGTTTTTATCCTGTTACTTTTAGATGTTCTTTGAGTATTAGGATCAAAAAGAAGTCTGAAAAAGAACGATAAGGGCCGTAGGATGGATGCGGTAAAGTTTCCCAATGGAATTCACTTAGCTTCAAAGAATGAGTAGGTGTGTTATCATGATGAAAAAAAAAAAAAAGTTATTGCAACTTTACTGGCCTTTCTATCACCAATGCAATTTCATTTTCTTAACATTTCTCCTTAATGTTGTTGTTGTTAAGTGCCGTCGAGTCGGTTCCGACCCATAGCGACCCTGTACAGGGTTTCCGAGGGTGTAAATCCTTACGGGAGTAGAAAGCCTCATCTTTCTCCTGCGGAGCGGCTGGTAGTTTCGAACCGCTGACCTTAAGGTTCGCAGCCCGATTCGTAACCACTACGCTACAGCCCCTGCAATTGTTCTGTCCTTTGAGAAATTCTATCAATATTACTCCTTGGAAGTCCTCCAAACAGTCATCATAACCTTGTGAGATGACCTTTCTATCTTGAGTTTAACTTGTGCACCCTGGAAGCCACTGTTTTGATTAGACATTTTTTTTTTTTTTCCTTCTGGAGGCAACTTAAGGAAACTAAGAAAAGTGCATTACTGAAAGAACATGTTTATAGCCATCCACCAGTTTGGTGTGATGCACTGGACTGCAGAGTCAGTTTGAACTCCAAGTTCTGTGCTCCTCAGAAACCCTATATAGGGTTGTTATGGGTCAACCTACTCAATAGCACTTAACAGCAACAACAACACTGATTACAGAGACATGTTGAAACATGTTTTGTTTAGAATAAACCTAAGCATGCATATCAGAAGAGATTGAAACTTGCTCTCCAGCAGAGTGATGCTAAAGCAAATGGAAAAAATTAGTAAACAAAAGAGCTGAACAGAAAATTTCAAGGGGAAGCTTAAGTAGACAAAGTCAGGTATTATAGTGAAACATGCAAAGACCAGGAGTTAGGAGACCAAAAGGGAAGAACTTGATCAGCATTTCTCCAACTGAAAGAACTGACAAAAAATTTCAAGCCTCAATTTGAAATATTGAAGGATTCTACTGGCAAAGCATTGAACGACGCAGAAAGCATCAACAGAAGATGGAAGTAACTTAGACATTGGCTACCTAGAATGCGGGGGAGGAGGGCTATAAAAGCATGGAGTGACCGGCTTACAAGTTCTCAAGAGGGTGTTTAGTTTCAGAGTGTGCTAGAGAAGGTAGAATCCCCACTGAATAATTTTCATCTTGTCTAGACAGGTCTGGTGAAAGGAGATGGGGATAAGATTCTTATGATTCAGTAGTGAGTAATTGTTATCATGATTAATGGCTACTGTCACAACTATAAAGGTAGATGTTTTGTAACATAAAGTGGGGAATAGGTAATCTTACATTCCAGTAACAGAGGACTCTAGAACCATTAAAGAAGAAGAGCATGAGTGGAATGTGGGACACTATCAAGAGAAGCAGTGACACCAGAGATGGAGGCAGAGAATCAGGACATGGAGACAGAGAGCAGCTGAGGACTCTAGACTCATGGAAAGAGAAAGGCTGTGTCTTGGAGGCCAGGAGGGAGGCTTGCAGAATGTGCCCTTTGGTTGTTTAAATGATTACATGTTCCTGACTGTTTTGGTGTACATCCCTTCCTTCCCCCATAAAAGAAAACAAACAAACAAAGGAAATTGAAGCAAATACTGTTGAATAATAATGCATGGAGGGGATTGTAATTATTGTAATGAAAAACTGACTATAAAGCTGATGTCATTGCATGTAAATTACCACTCAATTCACAACAAAAACTTAAAAAAGAAGAAGAAGAAGAAGATGGAAGCAACACACAGAATACTGTACCAAAAGAAGTGGTCAAATTACAACCATTTTAAGATGTAGCATATGATCAAGAACCAATGATACTAAAGGAAGAAGTTCAAGCTGCATTGAAGGCATTGGCAAAAAACAAGGATCCAGGAATTGATGGAATACAAATTGAAATCTTTCAACAAAGTGAGGCGGCACTGGAGGAACTCACTCATCTATGCCAAGAAATTTGGAAAACACCTACCTGGCCAACTGATTGAAAGAGATCCATATTTGTGCCCATTCCAAAGAGTAGTGACTCAATGAAATGTGGAAATCATCTAATAATATCATTAATATCACATGCAAGTTAAAGTTTGCTGCAGAAAATTCATAAAAATAGCAGCAGTAATAAATTGACAGTGAACAGCCAGAGGGTCAAGCTGGAGTCAGACAATGACATGGAATAAGGTGTATCATTGCTGATGTTAGATGAATCTTGGCTGAATGTAGAAAATACCAGAAAACAATGTTTACATGTATGCCATTGACTATGCAAAGACTTTCCACTGTGTGGATCACAGCAAGCTATGGATCACATTATGAAGAATGGGTAATCCAGGACACTTAACTGTGCTCATGAGGAACCTGTCCATAGGCCACAAGGCAATTCTTCAAGTATAACAAGGGGATGTTGAGGGTCTAAAATCAGAAAAGGTGTGTGCCAGAGTTATATACTTTAGCCATACTTATTCAGTATATATGTTGAGCAAATAATCTAAGAAACTGGATTATATGAAGAAGAATGTGGCATTAAGAGTGTAGGAAGAGTCATTAACATAACAATCTGAGATAGTGTGCTGAAAGTGAAGAGGACTTAAAATACTGATGGCAATCAAAGACCACAAACTTCAGTATGGGTTGCACTTCAAGGTAAAGAAAACACAAATCCTCACCATTGGACCAGTAAATAACATTATGATGATGATAAATGAATGGAGCAAAGATTCAAGTTGTCAAATATGTCATTTTGCTTGGATCCACTCATGATAGTGGATCTCTTTAAAGTGCTCAAGAATAAAGACGTCAGTTTGAGGACTAAGGTGTACCTGACACAAGCCATGGTACACATGTGAATGTTGGACAAAGAATAGGGAAGGCCATAGAAGAATTGATGCACATGAGTTCTGGTATTGAAGAAGAATATTAAAAGTATCATGGACAGACAGAAAAACAAACAAAAAACCCTGATGTTTTGAAAAAGTACAGCTCAAATTCTCCTTAGAAGTCAGGATGATGTAGTTTAGTTTCTCATACTTTGGACATGCTATCAGGAGGGACCAGTCCCCTGAGAAGAACAAGATTCTTGGATAATGTGGAGGGTCAGAGAAAAAGAGGAAGACCTCCAATGAGATGGATTGGCACAGTAGTATCAGCAATGTACTCAAATATTATAACAAAAATTGTGAGGATGGTGTAGGACCAGGCATTATTTTATTCTATTGTGCATAGGGTTGCTATGAGTCAGACCCGAATCATCAGCACCTAAAAGCAACAACATGTATGAAGTGGAATCCTATTATCAATACTTTTAAACTTAATCTCCTCTAAAAAAACAAAAAACCTCATTTTTCTGCAAACTCAGTTCTAAGTGCTCTTCCAGTTGATGTGTGTGTGTAGACATATGCATGTATATGAATGTGTTGAGAGCAACAATGTGGAGTGAAGTTTAAAAGCAAGTGCTTTAGCATAAGATGGCCTGGTTTTGCATTCTCATTCCACAATATCAAGTCCTTGACCTAACCTCTCTGTGCACTACAAATTCATCTCTAATGGGTGTAATGATAATGCCTTCCTTGTGTCTTGATAATCTGTGTTCTCTAGAGAAATGAAGCTTCTCTAGAAATGAAGCTTTTGTATGTGTGCGTAATGAGAATTTTATATCAAGGGAATGGCTTACACAGTTGTGGAGGTGGGCAAAGTCCAAGTCCGTGGGTCAGATGTGAGGCTGGGTTGGTGAACCAGGTTTGGAAGATCAGATGGCAGGCAGGTCCAGCAGGTAAGAAGGCAGGCTGCTGATGCCTCCCAGGATTGGCAGGTAATAGAGTAGGCTCAAGTCCAAAGAACCAGAGGTTGGAGAACAAGCCAGATGCAATATCCTATCCAGACCCAACAGAAAGCAAGCAAGTTTTTTTTTGTTGTTGTTGTTGTTTTATTGTGAATTATGTGATAGTTTATATGGGAGAACATTAGCTTTACATTCATCCTATCCTTTCGTTGCCAAGGTTACAATCCCCTCCATGTATCATCAACCAACCAAAGGGTATACCCTACAAGCCTGCCCCCAGATCGTCAGCACAGGGCCCCTTTCCCTCTCTGGGTCTAGAGTACCCAGAAGCTTCATCTCCCCACATTGTCATCTCTGCCTCCATCTCTGGCATCACTGCTTCTCTGGGTAGGGTCTCACACTCCGCTCTTCTCCCTTGATGGTTCCAGGGACCTCTGTTCCTGGACTGCATAGTCAATCACTCCCCTCCTTTTGCTACAAATGTCCACCTTTACATTTCGAACCCTCGCAGTCAGTCTTGATAACAATTATTCACCATTGTACCACAAGGGACCTATCCCCATCTCCTTTCATTAGCCCCGCCCAGACAGATTTGATACCACTCAATGGAGATTCTACCTTCCTCAGTACCCTCTGGATCTAGGCTTCCTCTTTAAAGCTTGTAAGCCAGTCACTTCTTGCCCTTGTAGCCACCCCCGCCCCCATTTTGGGTAGCCAATGTCAAAGTTGTCCATCCCTATCTACTCTGTGTATGGAAGGGGTGGGAATGAGCCTCACTGTAAAGATTTGTTTCCTCTTTTGAGCTACTGCATCCATAGGTGTAGGTCAATTTCATCAAATTGTATCAGATTACTCTTTTTTTCCTCTTCTTTCTTTTTCTAGTTGAGCTCTGATCATCCAGTCATTGAAGTCAGGTCAAGTGGGTATTATTTGCAATTGTGTGTGTTCTTATGTATATGCCCTCTCTTCTTATCAGCTAGACGCTTCACTCTCCACTCTAGTCCTCTGTGGCTATGTCATTGACTCTGGACCCAGGAGTCCCCAGGTCTTGCCACACTGCTGGCCAACCAGGTCTCTACCTGGGTTCACAAGAGTCTATTGAACGTTGTAGGGCTTAGCTTGCAGCTTCATTGCTATATTTCCCTCACTTCCCCTTATCAGGAATGAATGTGGTTACCAATCAGAGCGTGTATTCCCACTGAGTTTAGTCTTGGAAGGGGGTTTGCCCTGAGGGGATCTGATCACTTGCCTTGATGTGTCCTGGGCAAGCAACTTGCTTGTTCTTGCAGTAATCAGTTGGACTGCCTATATTGTTTTGTATTTTTCCATTTGGTCTTTCTTTCAAGAAGTATCTTCTGTTCTTCTAGCTGCTCCAGGCTGGTCTGCTTGTCCTTTCAAATGGAAATTTCCCCCCTCAGAAGATTCTGGATGTGGTTCAGGATTCCACCTATGATCTTATGTAATGCAGAGGCTCCACAGGAAGCTTCCTTCATTGGGCACCTTGTAGCCCCGTTTTATGTATTCCAATCAGTTATAGGCAAAAGACAGAATTACAAGCTTTCTGTGGTGATATGTCTGGCTATTCCTTGTCTCCCCATCAAGTGTCTATTTTATAATGGTATGCCAGGAAAGCCAAGATTTGAAAGACAGCCAAGCATCTTAATATTATTTCCTCCCTTTTCCCCATCCCAACCATGTCTCAATCCTTGTATTGTAGAGCCCTGTTGTTCCAAGGTTGTGCATACATCATTATTTACCTCTGTCCCACTTGGCCCATGCAAATCTGCCTAATTGTTTTCCCATCCACTTTGTTCTTCTATTCCCCTTCCCCTTCTTGTGTATTGCCCCTCCCTAGCATGCAAACTATACTGTGTCTATTCCCTGCCCTGTGCTCAACCTTCCCTACTCTCCCCTCACTCCATCCCACCCAGATCCTAGTAACCACCAAAGAACCTCCCTCCTATTCCCCCTTTTAGTATGGGTTCATTTTCTTAGTCCTTTACAGTAGTGGTCCTATTCAGTATTTCTTCTTTTGTGACTGACTGATTTCACTCAACATAATGTCCTCCAGGTTCATCCATGTTATGCGGTAGCTTGAAGCTTCCTTGTTATTCTTCAAGGTAGCATAATATTTCATTGTGTGTTTGTACCACAATTTGTTTATCCATTCTTCAGTTGATGGACACTTAGGCTGACTCCATCTTTTTGCTACTGTAAATAGTGCTGCTATGAACATTGGTGTGCATATATCTACTTGTGTTATGGCTCATATTTATTGTGGGTAAATAGCAAGTAGAGGAATTGCTGGATCATAAGGTATTTCTATTTCCAACTTTCTGAGGAAGCACCATGTTGCTTTCCAGAGAGGTTGGACCATTTTGCAGTCCCACCAACAATGTAGGAGGGTCCCAGTCTCTCCACATCCTCGCCAGCATTTATTGTCCTCTACTTTTTAACATTTGCTGTTATTGCTGGTGTCAGATGATATCTCATTGTTGTTTTGATTTGCATCTCTCTAATGACTGGAGTCCTGGTATGGCGCTGTGGGTTAATGTGTCAGACTATAAATCCATTTGAACTGCAAGGTCGGTTGTTCAAGCTCACCAGCTGCTCCTCGGAAACCCTATGCAGGGCTGTTATAGGTCGGCACCAACTCGACGGCACCTCACAACAACAACAATGGCTTGTGATTGTGAATATTTCTTCATTTGTTTGTTGGTTGCCTGGATCTCCTCCTTAGTGTAGTGTCTGTTCATGTCCTGTAACCATTTTTAAATTGGGTTATTTGTTTTTTTCTTGTAGAGGTGTTGTAGCTTCCTATATATTTTAGAAACGAGTCCCTTGTCTGATGTGTCATTGCAAAATATTTTTTCCCATTCTATGGGTTCCCTTCTTAGTCTTCTGGTGAAGCAAACATGTTTTACCCGAGCGTCCAATATATTGGAAGCAAGCCACACCCCTCAGGACATTTACTTTCAATTGATTGGCTGGTCAAAGCAGAAAATAATTGATTGGGAATTATTACATCTCAACTGTCATACTACCGAGAATCCTGGCTGACTCAAGTTGACACAAAACCTTAACTATCTCATATTTAGAAGAGAACATGGTACTTATTTAAATGCCTCAGTAAACATCAGCTCATGTTAGATTAACATACTCTTTTCGCGATAGTTGATGCAACTAGATGAATTGACTGCATCCTGCTTTCTTCTAGTTAAAATTAAAAAAAATAAAAATAAAAAAAATGAGATATGAAGAAGAAATGCTTTCTGTATAGCCTTGGTTGTTGTTGTTGTTAAATGTTGTTAAGTCAATTCTGACCCATAGCGACCCTGTATAGGGTTTCCGAGGAGCAGCTGGTGAGCTTGAACCACTGGCTTTGCAGTTCAAATGGCTTTACAGTCTGACACATTAGCCCACAGTGTCACAACAGGTACAGTTGCTTAATTCTTCATCTGGTCACATTTTAGAACTTGTTTTAGAAATCAAAACAAACAAAATATTTACAAAGTAATTTTATTACAATAATCTAAGTCAGTAGGAGTATAATTGTAAATGTATCTGATTGTTCTAATCATAAGTCACTACATCCAAGGGAATTGTATCTGATAAGTGCATAAGAAATCCTCCTTTACTTTCCCACTAGAGAAGAATATTTTCACAAGACACATGGAGAGGAAACACGATGGACAGGCTTACATTGGTAGAGGAATTTCCTAGTGTTCTACATGGAATAGTCCTATGTTTCCTGCAGGTCAATGGCTCTGAAGGTCCTGTAACCAGGTGATTTCCTCACTGATTAGCTGGATTTTGAATTCTCACTCCTCGGAGTTCTCCAAGTCACAGCTGGGCTAGTGTATTTTATGGTGGAATGGCAGGATGAAAGAGGGATAACTTATGTTTACCTCTTTATCAAGCTCCCTTTGGTGAGTTTAATAATACTTTATGAATTCTTATTCTGAATAGTATAAATCCAAAGACTGGTTTATATCTCTTTCATCAAATGTGGAGGTTTTCACACTGTGGAACGAATTCTGCTTCATCTTTAACATTTTACCATTCATATAATATAAGTCCATTTTCTAAAGCTGTCTCATATGTGTGCCACATGTCATGTTAGACTGTTTATATTTAAACTTAAATCTATTATGTAGCTCCCCAGTCTAATTAAAAATGTAATTTTTAAAATCACAGTAACCATATTTTGATTGTTCAGTAGCTACATTTGGCCACCACGTTGGACAGCCTGTATTATAGGACATTTTTATCATCAAAGAAAATTCTCTTAGCCAGTTATGAGATTATACAGTATATTGCCCTGAAATCAGGAAAACATATCTTGCACTTCATTGAAATGTACCACAGCCTAACACAAGAGCAACTGCATGATATAAGTCAACGTGCTTATTGATTGAATAATGGCTTGTAATTTTCTCCTGTTTACTTATTAGGAATGTTAGCCATAAATGACATAGCATAAAACCATTTGTCTCCATATCCACTCTGACTCACGGTGACTCCATGTGTGTCAGAGTAGAACTGTTCTCTATAAGGTTTCCAATGGCAGATTTTTTCACAAGTAAATCACCAGGTCTTTCTTCCCAGGCATCTTTGGGTATACTCAAACTTTCAACCTTTTAATTAGGAGCTGAGCTTGTTAACCATTCTCAGAGTTGGATCTGACTTGATGGAGCTTAACAACAACAACAACAACAAGGGAGTTTGTATGTACTAAATGACTTATGTTGCTGTTGTTAAGCTCCATCAAGTTGGTTTGACCCATAAAGACACTGTTTAGGGTTTCCAAGGAGTGTCTGTTGTTGTTGTCAGGTGCCATCAAGTCGGAACCGACTCATAGTGACCCCATGCACAGCAGAACGAAACAATGTCCGATCCTGGGCCAACCTCACTACTGCTGCCACACTTGAGTCCATCAATGATGCCACCTGGCTGATCCATCTCTTTGGGGGGTCTTCCTCCCTTTCTCTGACCCTCCACCCTACCCAGCATGACATCCTTCTCCAACGATTATTTCCTCCGGACAATATGTCCAAAGTAGGAGAGACGAAGTTTAGCCATCCTGGCCTCCAAGGAGCACTCTGGCTGCAAAGGAGTGTCTAGTGAGTTTGAACCACCAATCTTGTGGTTCAAACTAATCTTGAAATACAGTGTTTATCCCACCGTGTCACACCAGGCCTCCCAAGGACTTATAGATGGAAACTTTTTTGTTGTTGTTAAGTTCTGTAGCATCAGTTCAGACTCATAGTGACCCTGTAGAGGATTTCTGAGGCTTTAGTGATCTATGCAGGAGCAGAGAGTCTCATTTTTCTCTTGTGGACTAGCTGGTGGGCTGGAACCTCAGACCTTGTAGTTCACAGTTCAGTGCTTATTGTATGGTGCCACCACATTCCCTATAGATGGAAAATTAGGTAATATTTATTTTATAGCTTCTAAAGCATAAGGAGCCCCGTTGGGATAGGTGTTAAGTTGCTAATCTCAAGGTCAAAGCAGCTGCTCCAAAGGAAAGAAATAAGGCTGTCAGGTTCTGTAGAAACTTAAAACTATTTTGGGTCATTATGAGTCAGAATGGCTTGGTGGCAGTGAGTTTGGCTTGTTTAGTGATATTCGAGTGAGGAAGCGTGGCTGTATCCAGTTGGTGTTGTTTTGTTAGACAAGTACAGAGTCAATTTTATAAAAAATAATTATGATGCCTAGCAGTTTAGCAAGGAGCCTTGGTGGTCCAGCCCGTAAGTGCTAGGCTGCCAACAGAAAGGTCCATGAATTAACCCACTCAGCAGGCAGCTTGTTAAGAAAAAGCTCTAGAGATCTATTCCTGTAACTATTGAAGTCTAGAACACTCACCAAGGCAATCCTACTCTGGTGCATGGAGTTGCTGTGAGCTGAAAATCTACTTGACAGCACCTCACCACAACAATAACAATGCGTGGCCCAGCTGTGTAAACTTTGAGCTTGTTTATGTCTGTCAGACTGTGAGCATCTCCACAGTCTTTGCTCCATTCTCCAGGCGCTGCCTCCCAAGTGTTGACATGGATGTTCTTGTCTGGACCAACTCTCTTTGATTTCTTTAGGTTGAACCTCAGTGGGGTGAGTCTCTGGTTGTCTGTTTCCCGGGTGTCTACTGTTCATACAGTTTCTCTGAACTCCATGCTTGGAACTAGTCCAGGATTCCAGCCAGCCGTATTTCAGTCAGTCCATTATCTGAGGTTTGGTTACTCCCATCCTTTCTAAGACTCTTTTTTCATGCCCTTTTGCTGCACAAACTCCCTGGATACCATGATACTTCAGTGACTCTTATAATTGCTTTTTTTTGTCATCTACTTCTCTAGCTTTTTTTTTTTTTTTTTTATGCATTCTTCAGGTTCCTCACTGCTGTTGTTGTGAAGTGCTGTTGAGTAGGTTCCAACTCACGGAGATCCTGTACAGGGTTTCAAGGAGTACCGGGTAGGTTTGAATTGCCAATCTTTTGGTTAGCAGTCCAGGCTTATGTTACAGCTCCACACCAGGATTCCTTTTAGTAAAATGAATGAATGTGACCAGCTATTAGTCTTTAATGGTTGTGGGTTTGTCTGCCTCTCTGCCCTCTTGTTTTTCTTTTGAACCCTTGAAGACATGGCATCAGCACTGTCCAAAAACTCTTCAGACCCATGAGCCAATACATTCTCCAGCTTCCACAGATTTTTCTATTACTTTAACCCAAAATATACTAAGTGAAAAGTTCTCCATCCACTGAATATTTGGGGACAAATTCACAATCTCTTCACTCTAACTATTGTTGTAATTATAGGAGATTTTAGACAATATTGATCGGGGCTTGTTATTCCTAAGAATTTCTCTAATATTCCCAGAAATTGTAGATATTGAATGCTCATTAATTATCTCAACCTCCTCAGCATGCTGGGCCTCCATCTGATATTTGACTTCAAAGAGCTCTTTCCTCTTAAGGACCCACTGTATCTCAAAGCCGCACTCTTCTATTGCTTTGGTTCATGTACACACATCTATGGTCCTGTTTCTTCAATAATATGAACTACAGTGAAAGTTGTGAGAGCTGCAACTTCGCAGAACTATCTTGTTTTTTAAGTGCTTGCCAAGTTTTCTGCCTTTGGTGGGGTCCATCGATGTCAATCTCATATTGCTCTCTATTAGTGGAAAAGGTTTGAGCTTTCTTTCTCTAACTGGTTTCTTCTTTACACAGTTCCTGCTTTCCCAGGTTTTACTGTATATTTTCTTCAGTTCTCTTGGAAACCACTTTTTGCCAACTAATTCACAAAAGCACCCCTTACTCAAGTCATGTTATTTCCAATAATCTCATTCACATATAAAATTTAGACAATGAACAAGGAAGAGCTAAGAAGAATTGATGCCTTTGAATTATGGTGTTGGTGAATGATATTACATATACCATGGACTGTTTAAAGAATGGGCAAATCTGTCTTGGAAGAAGTAGAGGTAGAACGCTGGGAGTTTCGAACCGCTGACCTTAAGGTTTGCAGCCCGATTCGTAACCACTACGCTACCAGAGAGTAAGTCTCAATCTCATGGAAGTTGTCATATTGTCAAGAGGGACCAGTCTATGTAAAAACCATCATGCTTGGTGAAGTAGACAAATCAGTGACCAAGAGGAAGACCCTCAAGATGAACTGACACAGTGACCACAACAATGGGCTACAACCATTTGAACATAGAACCAGTAGTGAGGATGTGCAGGACCGGGAGTATTATGTTCTATTGTACATAGGGTCACAGGAGTTGGAACTGAGCTGATGACATCCAACGATAACAACAACTTGGTTAGACTATAACTTTGGAGTGATGGAGTGATTTTCAGGATCCCTACCAAATGTTAGTCTGTAGGTGTCAAACTTTGTTCATTTATGACACACAGCCTATAATATTATCCTCTGGCCTCAGATTGGCTCTCAGTGGGGCCTTGATCAGTTCTATTTTATACTTGCCTGACAATCTTTCCAAATTTTTGATTTGCTCCTAAAAATCCCAACTCAGTTCCTGTATTTCAACCTCAGCAGATAATCTTTCCATGACAGTGAGAATATCTGGATCTTTCCTCCTAGTGTCAGTTCTTTCCCTCCCCTTATGTTGAATTTGGTTTCTGTCAGCCCACGCTCTATGCCTATTATGCCAAGATCAGAATGTGACCTGTGCCCTATCTCTACAAATTTGAGCCCATTTTGAACTTTATGTAGCACATTGCTCTATTATTCATTCCTTTTCTCATCTATATTTGACTTCTCTCTCTTTCCTGTCCGCTTTTCCGTATGCTATATGTGTTGTTGTTGTTCAGTGCCGTAGAGTTGGTTCCAACTCATAGCGACTCTGTATAGGGATTCTGAGGAGCAGCTGGTGGTTTTGAACCACTGGTTTTGCCGTTCATAGTGCAATGTTTGCTGATTCCACAACACCACAGGAGTCATGCTCAGTTACTTTTTTGTCTTGAAAGGAAAAAGGGCAATGGGAGATGAGACTGAAGAAGAAGAAGTACAAAGAAGGAGGAGATGGTATCAGATCATTCAAGATTTTGTGTATTTTGGAGATTGAACTTTGTCTTGAAGAGATTGGAAGCTATTAAAAGAATTCCAGCAAGGCCACAACCTGGTCATATTAGCATTTTAAGCTGTTTTATGAATGATGGCTTCTACAGGTATCAATAGAAGCCAAAGGTTTCAAAATTCTGAAAAATAAAGTAGCCCATTACTCCTACGTCAATCCCCACTCTAGCCACCCTATTGGACATAATACAAATGACCAATAGGATTTCCAAGGCTATATGGTGACGAATCGGGCTGCTAACCTCAGGGTCAGCAGCTCGAAACTACCAGCTGTTCTGCGTGAGAAAGATGAGGCTTTTTGCTCCTATAAAGATTTACAGCCTTGGAAAGCCTGCCCAGAGTTGCTATGAGTCGGAACCGACTCCAGGGTACATAACAAGAAGAGCAATTTTTAATGTGCTAGACTGTAAGGTCAGTTTGAACCACAAGGCCAGGTGTTCAAGCTCACTAACCATTCCTGAGAAACCCTATACAGGGTGGCTATGAGTCAGAACTGACTTCACGGCACTTAACAACAACAACAACAACAATCTTGAAGAAACTCTGGTCATACAGTGAGTTACAAATTGGGCTGCAATCGTCAAGATCAGAAATTCTAATCTACCAGCCATTTCATGGGAGAAAGATGGGACTTTGTACTCTTGTAAAGATTTACAGTCTTGGAAACCCTATCCAGGGTTACTGAGACACAACCACACATCAAAAAACTCACTTTTAAGGAAGCAGATTGCTATATCTTGCTCCTATGGAGCATCTAGTGGGTTTGAACCATTGGTTTTTAGGTGAGTTAATGAGTGCCTAACTACATGCCACTAAGACTCCTTAGAGTATAAAATAGTGTTCCTAAAACATGCTTGGAAAATGATTAGCAGTTCTTAAGTGCTGCTACATTTTCATCAGAAAAAAAATTGGTTACAGATAAATAAATATGAGTACTTTGGTGGAAATAACAGGGTTTTTTTTCTTTCAAGAGTCTCACTTTTAATCTGTAGTTTAATTAACTCAAGTTTTTAACAGGAGTCTTGGTGTGGCACTATAGGATAAACACTGGACTACCAACCACAATGTTGCCCATTCAGATCCACCTGCCACTCCTCAGAGAGCCTATTCAGGGTCCTTATGAGTTGGAAGTGGGTTGATGGCACTTAACAACAACAACAGTCTTTAACTTGTTGTTGTTGTTGTTAAGTGCCGTCGAGTCGGTTCCAACCCATAGCGACCCTGTACAGGGTTTCTGAGGCTGTAAATCTTTACGGGAGTAGAAAGCCGCATATCTTTCTCCTGTGGAGCAGCTGGTAGTTTCGAACCGCTGACCTTAAGGTTCGCAGTCCGATTCGTAACATTTAACTAGACATTCTTTATGCTCAGTGATAACAGGTGAATCACTTAATGTCTGTTTTACCTTTCAGGTATGTCAACTTATTGAATTGTGTTTCTCCCAAATACATGTTAACTTGGCCAGGCCATGATTCCCAGCGGTTTGGCAGTTGTGTAATGATGTCATCATTCCTGTGATGTGTGATCAGTTGTGTGGTTAGCCTGGTTCTGATGTAAGGGGCTGAAGGTTGCTGCCTTGATACTAAATAATCCAGAATTCCTTTGGGCTGTGACCTGTATCACCTCTTATCTCACAAGAGATAAAAGGAGGAAGAAGTGAGCAGAGGACTACCAACAAACAAGAAGAGCTAGAAACAGAGCACATTCTTTGAACCTGGACTTCCTGCATTGAGAAATGTCTACCCCAGGGAGAGACTGATGACAGGCCTTGTCTCAGAGCTGGTAGAGGGTACGCCTTCATGGTACCCTGAATATAGACTTCTAGCTTTCTAAACACGAGTGGAAGAGGTAATCTGCTTATGGCATTTCTGTTATAGCAAAACTAGAAAACTAAGACAAAACTGTACATTTCTGTTTGGAGTGGCTCAGAACATGCCTGGTAAGGAAATAGTCCTATATAAGTAGCTGGCTTCCGGGAGATCCACCGCCCTGCCCAATCCCATGGAAATACTCATGGGATGTTTTAAGATGCTGAAGATGCTTTGCTTATGTAATCATCCAACTAAAGCTAGAAATGGCCCATCCTTACCTACTTCAGATCCTCACAGAGCTCTCTTTGGACGTTTCATAAATACTATCTGCAATACATTTGCAAACTCATTTTATTTTAGATATTTTTTTTGTGTGTTTAAGGTGAACATCTACACACATTATTCAGCAGTAGTGGTTTAATTTGTTTCCCACGGGTCATAATTCTCATTTGTTCTGTTCTAACTGGACAGTTTCCAGTACTCTAGTTTGCCTGGCTCCTTGCCTTTTCATGTGCTTGAGAGTAATTTTGGACTATTTGGTCTCATAGAAAAGGTTTTTTTAAAGGAGGTCAGTTCCCAGGGGTGATCTTCTTTATTTTATGAACCAATTGGCTACTTACCTAAAAGATGACCCCAAGGGCTAATTTCAGTTTAAGGGTTAAAGTGAATCTTACACTTTGGTCTGGGGAGTCCTCTAGTCTTAAACAGTACAGTAAGTCTGTATTTTTTTAAGATCTGAGTTCTGTTCCACAAATTTCCCCCCATTCTACTAGACCCCATCTATTGGAGTCCTAGATTCCTGGTGTGGTCAGCACTGGTACGAACCATAAGGTCAGAAGTTCAAACCCAACCAGCTGCTCCTTGGAAATCCTATATATGTCACTATGAATCAGAACTAACTTGATGGCATTTAATAACAGCAGCATTAGAGTCCTGGGGTGGTGCTGTAAGATAAACACTTGATCACAAGGTTGGTTTGAACTACAAATTTGGTGGTTCAAACTCACCAGCCACTCCTC